>NC_080381.1:44924747-45212247 GCF_014773155.1 Arachis stenosperma | reverse complement strand
AGGTTTTAATCTTTGCTTTCTTCTACTTCTACCTTTCATTTCTTTGTTGTTACATTCATCTTCTTCTACTCATTTGTTGTAATTTCCTTTATGTTGTTCTTATGCTTTGTTGTAGATCTACTATTGTTACTTCCATTTTCTTTCAATTCAATAAGAGGTAATTCATGATAATTGTTCTTCTTTGCTTTTCTATTGTTGATCTCTTGTTTTTGTAGTTATAGATTCCTTTAATTCTTGCATTTAATAATGTTTACTTGTATTGCACTCCAAGTGTTTGATGAAATGCTTGGTTGGATTTTAATGTAGGTTTTGTTCCTCTTGGCCTAGGTAGAGTAATTAGTGACTCTTGAGTTATCTAATTCTTTTGTTGGTTGATAGTTAGAAGTTGCTAATTGATTTGAATGCCTCTAAAGCTAGTCTTTCCTTTAGGAGTTGATTAGGACTTGAGGAATCAAATTGATTCATCCATTTGACTTTCCTCCATGGTTAGAGGTTAACTAAGTGGGAGCAATGGACAATTTGTTATCACAATTGAAGAGGATAACTAGGATAGGACTTCTAATTCTCATATCTTGCCAAGAGCTTTGTTAGTTGTTAGTTTATTTTCTTTGCCATTTATATTTCTTATCCAAAATCTTAAAGACCCCAAAATAACTCATAACCAATAACAAGACACTTTATTGTAATTCCTAGGGAGAACGACCCGAGGTCCAATACTTCGGTTTATAAATTTAGGGGTTTGTTTTAGTGACAAACAACTTTTTGTATGAAAGGATTAGTGATTGGTTTAGAAACTATACTTGCAACGAGAATTCATTTGTGAATTCTAAACCGTCAAAAATCCATTCGTCAAATGGCGCCGTTGCCGGGGAGTTGCAATGGTGTTGTGTTATTGGTTATTGTATATGATCCGGTCGTTACAAATTCCACGTCATAAATCGGTATTATCACTCATAACTCGGCATTACCACATCATTACTTAGAAAGATGACGTTATAGTTCGGCACTTTAAAGCATTAAATCGGCGTTTCCATTATTCGAATCAGCCACTTACGTTACAACTCAACTTAACGGATTGATTCACAAAATGAAACGTCCGACCAAACGTTTCACCTCACTTATTACTCTTTAACACGGACAATAAAGGAGGATCATAACAGACTCATACATTTTTCACCTACAAAAAGGTATGATCTCTCATCCAAAAGCACACATTGAATTCTCAATACTAACTTAAGCTTCGGAGTGCCTTTGCAGGTACACTCCCCCCTGTTTCTTGCTCAAAGCTCTACGCGATTGGACATATCCTTGGAGAAAAGCTCGGATTATCACAAGACCTGAAGGTCGGCACCGAAAGCAATAGCTCGGCGCTGATTCCTAGAGACTGAGCTCTCCCTCCAGGTATCCATACAAGAACAATTGGCGCCCACCGTGGGGCCGAGAATATAAGCCTCTTTCCCTATATATCATCGGCCTCAAAGTTCCCGTCCTGAAGTCATGGCTGAACAACCCCCACCGTCGCCATCCGAATTGCTCCGAATGGTGACCGAGTTGCGGCAAGTCGTGGCTGAGGAGAACCAAAGAATGGCAAATCAAATCGCCAACTTGAATAACGCTCGGACTGAAAATAATGACCGACAAGAACGAACAGAAGAAGCCGAGCAGCAGTCAGGACCAACACATGTCTCAGACACTGCTCGACAGGAAGAGGAACGGCCCGAACATAATGAGAATACTCAGAAAAACATTGAAGATGACGATCAGGAAAGCTCCCCTGGACCATTCACGGCGGAAGTGATGAACTTCGTGCTACCCCGAAGGTTTACGCTGCCTACCACCCTAACTCCATACGATGGGTTAGGTGATCCGAAGAAATACATCAAAAAGTTCACCTCCATAATGATAGTAAACGGTGCATCTGATAAAGTCTTGTGTCGTTGTTTTCCATCTTACTTAGACGGTCCTGCACTTGATTGGTTTTGTTCTTTGCCTGCAGGTTCCATTTCTCGATTCCGAGATATTTCAAAACCCTTCGAAGAGCACTTTGCTGGATCCGCCATCTACCTCCACGACTCCGATTACCTGAACACAGTCAAGCAAGGCCAGCACGAGAGCCTAAAGGACTACATGACGCGCTTCACAAAGATAGCCATAAGCATACCCGACCTCCACCCCGAGGTCGAGCTGCACGCCATAAAAAGCGGATTGAGACCAGGAAAGTTCCAGGAAACTATTGCTGTGGCCAAACCGAAAACAATGGCCGAATTCCGTGAAAAAGCTAAAGGGCAGATTGACATCGAAGAACTTCGACAAGCACGAAAAACAGAAAAGCCTCACTATAAAGACGACGACAAGCCACGAGACAACAAAAAGAATTTCAAACCAATCCCCCGATATGAGACCTACACCAAATTCAACACCAAACGCGATGACATCATCAAGGAGATCTTGAACTCAAAGCTAATCAAGCCACCGCGAAAAGCTGGTAATTACCCAGATTCAAAAAGCACTGACTGATCAAAATACTGTTCTTTCCACCAGAAGCACGGACACAATACCGACGACTGCATCATCGCTAAAGACCTGCTGGAACAATTAGCTCGGCAGGGCCATCTGGACAAATTCATCAGCGGCCAAATGCACCGGCGCGCACCCGCCCCGGGAGATCAGAGCTCAGCTACACAACACAACCGAGATAGAGACCGACCAAACAACAACCACCCCGAGCAACCTATACGTACAATTAACTGTATTTCCGGAGGTTTCGCAGGCGGAGGATCCACAAGTTCCGCAAGGAAAAGATCTTACCGAGCTATCCTTTCCGTCAACACCGACCAAAGTCAACAACAGACGCCACCAACATCGCCACAAATAACATTCCAGACGGCCGATCATAACAACAGCATAACAAACCTGGATGATCCAGTGGTCATCTCCCTACAGCTTGGAGATCTCCTAATTAAAAAGGTGTTACTCGACCCAGGCAGCAGCGCCGACGTTCTCTTTTACTCAACTTTCCAGAAAATGAAACTGAGCGATAACATCATCCGACCTTCCACTGGTGACTTGGTAGGCTTCTCAGGTGAGCGAGTCCCAGTTATGGGCTCTGTGTGGTTACAAACCACACTCGGTAAGTTCCCTTTATCGAAAACTTCAGATATTCAATATTTGGTTGTCGATTGCTTCAGTCCCTACAATATTATACTTGGCCGACCTTTCTTAAATAGGTTCGGCGCTATAGTATCTACAATTCATCTCTGTGTTAAGTTCCCCTTGCAGGACAACACAATTGCAACAATTCATAGCGACGCCCAAGAAGCCAGGGAGTGCTACAACAATAGCCTCAAAAGACCTCACCGTAACACTAACGCCCAGGTCCACAATATCGGCAACATAAACACTCAACACATGCTGGCCGACCTTGACCCTCGAGCAGGGACATTAGAAAGGCCAACCCCAACAGAAGACCTAGATAAAATTTACTTCACTAAAAGCATGGATAAGTTCACATACGTCGGATCAACGTTATCTTCAGAGGAAAAATCCACATTCCAAACATTCTTACAACAAAATACCGACTTGTTTGCATGGACCCCAGCTGATATGCCAGGCATCGACCCATCCATCATATCACACAAGCTAGCGTTAGATCCATCTATCCGACCAGTAGCACAGAAAAAGTGAAATCTCGGACACGATCGAAAGCAAGCCTCTTTAGACGAAACCAAAAAGCTCATCAGTGCAGGCTTCATCCGGGAGATCAGATTCACAACATGGCTAGCAAACGTCGTCATGGTTAAAAAACATAACGGTAAATGGCGCATGTGTGTTGATTTCACCGATCTCAACAAAGCATGCCCCAAAGATTCATACCCTTTACCCTCTATTGATTGTTTAGTTGATAATGCCTCTGGCTTTGAGAAACTCAGCTTTATGGATGCATATTCTGGTTATAACCAGATCCAAATGCATCCATCCGATCAAAACAAGACAGCTTTTATTACTGAATATGGAAATTTCTGTTATAAAGTAATGCCATTTGGCCTTAAGAATGCAGGTGCAACATATCAACGTCTAATGGACAAAGTCTTCGCCAAACAAATCGGTAAAAATATTGAGGTCTACGTTGACGATATGGTCGCCAAAACAAAGAGCGGCAATAATCACCTCGACGACCTCACAGAAATCTTCGGACAACTAAGAAAATATAACATGCGGCTAAACCCTGAAAAGTGTGCATTCGGGGTTCAGAGCGGTAAATTCCTCGGCTTCATGCTCACCAGCCGCGGTATCGAAGCCAACCCTGAAAAATGCCGAGCTATTCTGGACATGACGAGCCCACGAACCATCAAAGAAGTCCAGCGATTAACAGGGAGACTTGCTGCACTTTCTAGATTCTTACCTTGCCTAGCTTCTAAATCCTCATGTTTTTTCCAAACTTTAAAAACAAAAAAAGCTTTCCAATGGACTGATGAATGTGAACAAGCATTTACAACTTTAAAAGAAACTCTTTCAAAACCACCAATTTTACACACCCCCCTACAGGGTGAACCCTTATTCTTATATTTGTCAGTCACTAACTGGGCTATAAGCTCCGCTCTTGTTGCAGAAAGGGAGAAGAAACAGTTCCCAATCTACTTCACAAGCAAAACCTTACAGAACGCCAAGCTTAGATACCCGAGCATCGAGAAACTGGCACTAGCCCTTGTCTTCTCAGCCAGAAGACTCCGGCCATACTTTCAGAGCCATGAAATCCATGTTAGAACAGACCAACCTTTGCGACAAGTACTGCAGAAGCCTGAACTGGCAGGCCGATTAGTAAAATGGTCAGTGGAGCTCTCAGAATTCGATATCAAATATGAAGGCCGAACATCCATCAAATCACAATTTTTGGCCGACTTCATTGCCGAGTTTTCAATACCCAACGTAGCTGAGGATTACATCGAATAGTCTTTATACGTCGACGGCTCATCCAACCCACACGGGTGTGGAGCAGGTATTATACTTGATGATAGTCACGGTAATATCATCGAACATTCCCTCAACTTTTCATTCAAAGCAAGCAACAATCAAAGTGAGTATGAAGCATTAATTGCCGGGCTTAGACTTGCGGCCGACCTTAACATCACCGAACTTAAGGTATATTGCGATTCCTTACTTGTCGTCCAACAGGTAAATCATCTATACCAGGTAAAAGATCCTCTGCTCTCAAAATATCTGGATATCGTACAGAATCTACTTTCAAAATTCTCCAAATATGAAATACACCACATCCCACGGGAGAGTAATGGCCGAGCCGACATTCTGTCTAAACTCGCCAGCACTCAACCAAACAGATCCTCGCTTTTTCAATCAACACTGCTCAAACCGAGCATTGAACTAAACCATATCTTAAGTGTGACACAGGAAGCAGACTGGAGATCCCCATACATACACTATCTCCAAACAGGAATCTTGCCAGACGACGTCAAAAATACCCGACAATTCCGTCGACAGGCCTCCTTATTCACAATTTATAATAACTGCCTTTATAAACGAGGATTCTCTCGTCCACTACTTAGATGTCTTTGCAGAACAGAAGCAGAACTTGCGCTTGCAGAAGCACACGAAGGGATCTGTGGAACACACCTCGGAGCCCGAAGTCTGTATTCAAAAATCCTCAGAGCTGGATTATACTGGCCGACCATCAGACAAGATTGTCACACAAAAGTAAAAAGCTGTAACAATTGCCAGAAACACAGCCCGATAACACACCTCCCAGCCGAAGTCTTACATTGTTCCGAGGTTAGCTGGCCATTCAACCAATGGGGGCTTGATATCCTCGGACCTTTTCCCACAGCCACAGGACATGTAAAATTCCTTGTAGTAGCAATTGATTACTTCTCCAAATGGATAGAGGCACAACCTCTAGCCAAAATTACATCACAACAAATACTTTCCTTTGTTTGGAAATATATTATCTGTCGATTCGGCATTCCTCGGCACATTATCACTGATAATGGTCGCCAGTTTGCCGATCAAAAATTCACATCGTTTTTGCAGAACTTAAAAATCAAACAACACTTCTCATCGGTAGAGCACCCACAAACAAATGGGTTAGTTGAAGCCGCCAATAAAGTAATATTACACGCTCTCAGGAAAAAATTGGACGACGCAAAAGGCCTATGGGCCGAGCTTATCCCAGAAATCATATGGGGGTACAATACAACAATTCACTCCACAACAAAAGAAACACCTTTCCGCTTGGTCTACGGTTCAGACGCAATGATCCCTGTAGAGATCTCCCAATCATCGTTACGCACACAATTGGCCGACCTAACTACACAAGATCAGACAAGACGAACCGAACTCGACCTCATCGAAGAAGTCCGGTCCTCCGCAGCAATCAAACATTTAGCAATACAACAGCGCATCACACATAGATATAACCAAAGAAGTCAACCAAGATCGTTTCACGTCCACGACCTCGTTCTCAGAAAAACAGAACAGGCAAGGAAACCCCCACCACATGGCAAACTAGCAGCCAATTGGGAAGGTCCTTACAGAGTCATAGAAGTCATCGGCAACGGAGCCTATCGCCTACAAACATTAGAGGGTACAAATCTCCCTAACACCTGGAATGTATCTTCTCTAAAATTATATTACAGTTAACACCAGGGACAGGCAAGTACTCTTTTTCCTACTACCAAGATTTTTCCCACAAGGGTTTTGCTTGGAGAGGTTTTAACGAGGCTAGCCTACCTGGACCTTAAAAGTCAAGGGTCTTAAATCAATAAATTTCCTTACTCTGTCAATATTATTTGCATTCTATACTTTTCAATTCGTCAAAAATTTAACTATTCCAACATCCGGATAAAATAATACGAAGCAGACTAATATCCGATTCAACTCGGATACCGATCATTATACCAGACTAATATCCGATCCAACTCGGATACCGATCATTATACCAGACTAATATCCGATCCAACTCGGATACCGATCATTATACCAGACTAATATCCGATCAAACTCGGATACCGATCATTATACCAGACTAAAATCCGATTCAACTCGGATACCGATCATTATATCAGACAAATATCCGCACCAGCTGGGACTCCAATCATCATATCAAATAAATATCCGATCCAACTCGGATACCGATCAGTATATCAGAAAAACATCATTATCAGACCTAAGTCAACAGCCAACCATACATACAAAATCCTACCTACATCATAATCAGATGCCAAATCAATACAAATCAGGGTCCAAAATATACTTACTCCCGTCAATTACAACATTAGAAAACCACACACCAATATCATATCCTTATCAATAACAGCCAGAACGACATCAAAGTCAAACCTTGTTTTTTGAAACAAACATAGGCAAAACCTAAATTACAAAACACCAAAAGACAGTAACAAGAAAAACAACATAGTTTCCAAAAACTACATACTTCTCTTTATCACACATTTTCAGCCTCCCCTTCAACATCACCTTCATCTTCCACCATGTTTCCGTCTTGAACAATCTTCCCCGGATCCATCTGAGATAAATCAGCATCAGGAGCAAGAAACTTAGCTTGCTGAAAAGCCCGCTCAAAACCTTCAACAAATGAGTCCAGAATCTCCGTCCCCTTCTGCTTCTCAACATCCTTTAACTTCGCCGTCAGCTCCAACACTTCCGTACTCTTGCTAGCAAGATCGGCTTCTTTTTTCTTAACATCCTCCACCTCCTTCGAATAATTCTCCTTAATTTCCTTCAGCTCCTTCTCCATTTCTAACACTTTACCCTCCAACTCAACAACCCTTTTACTTTTTAACTCCAGCTCCTCCGCCAAACCCGGTTCTTGCTTAACCTCGGAAACCCTTCGATGCTTCTTCTCCCGGCTACGCCCTAAACTGGCAAGCCTTAACCCGATTACCTGCAAAAACAAAAATTACCCTCAGAATTCCCACTATGTATCAAAATCTGAAAAGTAACCTCAAAAATACAAATACCTGCATATACCGATCTATGGCAACATCGCCAATTTCTTCAGCCAACGTCACATCAGATAAATTTTGGCAAACATCATCGGCAACAGTCATATAGGGATAATCCTTCCCCCACAGCGATGCCCCATCACTCTGATCAGTTAAATCATGCAATTTCTCTTGGCTTTTGAAGAAACTCCGAATTTCCTCAAAAGGAACTTCACCACCATCATCCGCGGAACCTTCCGATAAATCAACAACACTTGTTTTCCTCTTTCTCGCAATAACCTTCCTTCTCCCAGGCTTCGGTTGATTAACTTCACCAACACCAACAGCTTTCTCTACTTTAGAAGTAGAACCCTCTCTATCAACATTCTTACTCTTCACCCTCGCTCTTAGAGTAGACGCCGACACTCCTGGATACTTTCCACCTGAAATCATCAAAAACATTTAAATCACAACAAACGTTCAAAACCCCTAACGTAAACAGTATAAACAAAACTCACCTAAATACTCTATCACAGCCTGCCTATCTTCCTCCCACTTTAGCAAATCAAACACCGACATTAATTCTTTCCGATCAATAACCTCAACTAAATATTCAATGATGCATTCATTCCTTGAACTGATGATCTCCGGCCCTAAAATATTCTGCGGCTCCGAACACCACCAGAGTGGAAACATCTCCCCCAAATGCTCATCAACATAAAATGGAAACTGCCCCTCAGCACTGGTAACATTCAAAAACAACTCCTTAAAGTCCTTAAAGGATGACTTATATAGCTTAAAAATAGCAAACCTTGGGAAACTATTCAAATTCACCCACCCCCCTTTCCAAACACCTTTTGCTTGGAATAAACAAAAGAACAACTCCACAGAAGGAACTTCCTCCAGAAAATCCATCAGAATTTCAAAGCCCCGCAAAAATGTCCATCCATTAGGGTGCAGCTGCGATGGTGCGCAGTTAAGCTGCCTCAAAACCTGACACTCAAAATCACTGAAAGGCAATCTCACCCTCAACTCCTCCAACACACAGCTATACATGTAGAAAAACTCAAACCCTTCCAACCTATGAAAAACACGATCACTAAGCGTACAAGGACGCAACTCAAACAAGACCCCCAAACCACCTCTCGCTATTTTTCTCTTATCTATCTCTTTTACAGATTCTTCATCCAAGAACAGTGAACACCGTTTTCTCACATCATCACCCACCCAATCATATGACCAAACAACTTTTTCTTCTTTATCTTTCTCAAAACCCATCTCAATACCAAAAACCAGAAGAGAAGTTACAAAGACGAAAAGAAGTTCCAAAGACAAATAGAAGAAAAACGTACCTCTTTTGCTCATTCTCTTTTCCTAAAATGCAACTAAAACGCCAAAGCCTTTGAACCCAATCCAAAACACCACCTGGACTCCAAAAAATTAATTAACTTCCCACTAAAAACGGTTTTCGAAAACAACCCAATCAGTCACATCAAGAGTCATCACAAGTATTGGGAACACGCAAAGCCTGCAGCACGTATTAAATTTTTCTCTCTCCTCTATTTATGGCACCACTCACCCATTAAAAACTGTTTAACAAAGCAGATTGAACTGGGGGCTACAATGCATGATCACTTGCCGGATTCCCCAAAATACCGACTTATACACCAGCTCAAATAACCGATTTATACTTCATTAAAAGCTCAACCTGCTTCATTAAAACACTTTCTCAGGTCAAGCTTGAGGGCTATGATCCGGTCGTTACAAATTCCACGTCATAAATCGGTATTATCACTCATAACTCGGCATTACCACATCATTACTTAGAAAGATGACGTTATAGTTCGGCACTTTAAAGCATTAAATCGGCGTTTCCATTATTCGAATCAGCCACTTACGTTACAACTCAACTTAACGGATTGATTCACAAAATGAAACGTCCGACCAAACGTTTCACCTCACTTATTACTCTTTAACACGGACAATAAAGGAGGATCATAACAGACTCATACATTTTTCACCTACAAAAAGGTATGATCTCTCATCCAAAAGCACACATTGAATTCTCAATACTAACTTAAGCTTCGGAGTGCCTTTGCAGGTACACTCCCCCCTGTTTCTTGCTCAAAGCTCTTCGCAATTGGACATATCCTTGGAGAAAAGCTCGGATTATCACAAGACCTGAAGGTCGGCACCGAAAGCAATAGCTCGGCGCTGATTCCCAGAGACTGAGCTCTCCCTCCAGGTATCCATACAAGAACAGTATATATGTGAATATTGTGAATAGTTTGATTTTTTTTGGATTGCTTGTTAGTTTTTGCTAGTCTTAGTATTTTGTTTCATTATTTCTTATTAGTTTTTGTTTCTTATTTGCTCTTGCTACCATGAATTCTCATTTTGGCTATGAGTGTGATTACAACTATGTTGTAGGTGATGGGAGCTACAATGAAGAGATGCATCAAGGATGGAACAATCAAAGGTGGGAGGAGCCATATGCATATGATCAATCCTCTTGGCAACAACCTCCACCAATGCACTATGAAGAAGAACCATTCTATGATACATATCAATCCAATGGCTATGGTGAATCTCCTTGTGATTTTCAAGAACCACCACCATATGCCTATGAACCATGTCCTCAACATAACTCTCAACCATACTCACAAGCCCCTTCTTACTAACCACCTTCTAACCCATATCCATCCTACCAACAACCATATGAGCCATATGCACCACATATAGAGCCACCACCATTCCAACATCAATATTTTCAAGAGCCACCTCCTCCACATTATTACCAAGATGAACCACCTCCAATATACGAAAATTCTCAACCACAAGATGAATACTACTTTCCACCACAACCTCCCATGGAAGAATACTTATGTCCATTGAACCAAGAGCCACATGATCCTACTCATGACATCCAAGAGGAACAAGAGTCAAGGGATCATCTCAAGGAAGCATTGGATCAATTTCAAGCAACCATGGAGTGTGTTGTGCAACAAGTGGAAAGAATGGAAAACATTGAACCACCACAACTCTACCAAGAAGAACCATCTTCCTACTATGAACCCTTTCCCCAAAATGATGAATCCTTCCAACCACCCCAATCTCTAATGGATGAAGCCCTTGGTGTTCTTGTTCAAGGGCAAGAAGAGATGAAAAGGGATGTGCAAAATTTCATGGCCACCTTGGATTCGGTAACAAATCAATTAGCCTCCCAATGCTTGAACACTCAAGGAACTCCCATGGCTACATGTGGAGAATCAAATGAAGAACATAGCATGAAGGAGAGATTGGAAACTCCGGTGGGAAATGAAGGAAGTTGCTTTGTATTGGAACAATTGGAGGAAGCTTTAATTATTGAAGACAAGGAAGAAGTGGTAGAAGACTTAGGAGATGCGGAGCCTCCATGGGAGCATAGAGTTGAAGAAAACCCCTCCAAGATGATTGAAATTGATGCTAGGGAGGAAAGTGCACACCTTCCAAGGCATACTTCATATGAAGACTTGGATGGGATAGAGAAAGAATTGAGTTCCCTTGGTGATGAAGATCAAGCATCAAGTCTTAGTAGTGAAGAATCCTTTGAGCATGAAGAACCTTCTCCAGTTGGATCTAAAAACGTTGAGGAGGTAAATTTTTCTCACACTCCCTATTATGATTTGAGTAAGGGAAAAGGTTTAGATAAAGTTGTTGAGCAAAGGATTGAATTAGAGAAATCTTGTGAAGAGGTGGAAGTCCCTAGAAATAGAAGAACGAGGGTTGGTTGTGCTTTGTCAAGATCGTTGGAAGCATCTTTGCCTAGGTTGTCATCTAATCCTTCACTTGAGTGGGTAAAATTCATTTTTATTAGCTTTATTGCCCCACTTGAGTATGGCTTGCTTGAAACGGATGGTCAACTTAGGATGCTTTGTGGGATGAAGCGTAAGCGGAAAAGGTTTTGTGGTGGGCGTTGCAAATCAAGGCTCATCATGGTTGATGCATCAAACATGAGATATAAAGGATGGAGTAGTGCTCAAATAGATGGGTCTAAAAGGATTGTTGGACACTTTATAGAGAATTCACCTTACTCACCACCCGGTTGGACTAATAATGATGATCAACCTCAAGACGGGTGTGAAAACAAAGTGTGGGACCCCGGATCACAAGAAGATGATCAACTTTGGAAGCCCCAAACTTGTGAAGAACTCCATCAACACTTGGCTCAATCCATGAGAAATCTTGGGGCACAATGGAGAACCAAGCATTGGTGGGAATTCCAAGATGAATACAAGCACAAGCCACCTTGATAAGAAGCTCCCCATAAGTCCAACTTAAGGACAATAAATAAAAGTGCTTGGTGGGAGACACCCCACCATGGTAAACTCTTTCCATACTCTTTTAGTTTGTTAATAAGTGAATTGAGTTGCCATTGTAGGTAGATTCTCATTTTCATTTTTATCTTTTGTAAATATTTGTAGAATTAGTTTAATTTCTTGTTTTTATTGTTTTATCAAGTTTAGTTAGTAGTATAGTATGTTGAATAAGGTTTTAGGGTGTTTTGGTAGCTGTTTGGAGGATTGAAAGGCTTGGATTGGTGCAAGAACTTAGAAAAATTTTGAAAAACAGAACACCAGCCACGCGTGCGTGCACCTAACGCGTACGCGCACCTGAGCATTTTTCGACCATCCACGCGGACGCGCACTGTACGCGTACGCGTGGATGCAAAAAATTCGACTCCAGCCAAAAACCCGAGAGTTAGGCCTGCGCTGTGCGAACATTGGGCCTAAGGCATAAGTCTATGCACGCGTGCGCGCACTTGGCGCGTACGCGCACATGATCTTAAATTGGCAATGCACGCGCACGCACACTGTGCGCACGCGCGTCGATTGCACGATCCACACTCCTGGTACTTTTACCCGAGAGTTGTGCCAGACTTGGGCCGACATTATGCCTCCGGCCTAACTCGATGCACGCGTGCGCGCACCTGGCGCGTACGCGTCCTTCAACCAATATGCACATCGACGCGTAAGCACGCATGACGCGCACGCGTCGGTAAAAAAAAAAGAGTTTTTTTTCTCCCCTTCCATTTTCTTTTGCTTATCACATTCGTATACTTCTACTCTTCCCATTTTCATTTAGTTTTTGTAGCATGTTTTCATTTTTTTTAGTCATTTTAATAATGGTGTTGCATCTTCCTACTCAATTGTTGAGGATTCATTGCCTTACTTTGGTGCTTCTTGGCTTGTTTCATATTGTTGGGTGATGTTTCTCTTCAAATCAATGCTCAATCTTTTATGCACTTGCATTCTTTGTGCATTGATATGACCTTATATTGTCTTTCATGGCCCACTCTCTCTTGTTCGCGCTTGTTGCTCATCATGCTCTTCATGCTTTAACCTTACTCTTGCATCAAGTATTAGTTAATATGCCATTGGCTTATATTGTTTTCTCTTTTACATGTTGTAGCTACCATGTAGTAGAGAACCATACCTTTATTTGGCATTCGCCCCCGCCTATGTTCTATTTGCTTCGATATCTTTGTTATAGGCCTAATATTCCTTTCCTTTTCTATTGGTGCGCGAAATTGTGAACAATACTTTTCACAACTCTCATAATCCCTGGTCATGAACTCCAAAAACTTGGTGGTTCAATTCCATGGCATTACACAACTTCGCACAACTAACCAGCAAGTGCACTGGGTCGTCCAAGTAATACCTTACGTGAGTAAGGGTCGATCCCACAGAGATTGTTAGCATTGAAGCAAGCTATGGTCATCTTGTAAATCTTAGTCAGGCAAACTCAAATGTATATGATGATGAACGAAAATAGCATAAAAGATAAAGATAGTGATACTTATGTATATCATTGGTGTAAGAGCTTCAGACAAGTGTATGAAGATGCCTTCCCTTCCGTCTCTCTGCTTTCCTACTGTCTTCATCCAATCCTTCTTACTCCTTTCCATGGCAAGCTCGTGTAGGGTTTCACTGTTGTCAGCAGCTACCTCCCTTCCTCGCAGTGAAAGCTAATGCACGCACTCTGTCACAGTACTGCCAATCACCGGTTTGGTTCCCTCCCCTACCGGAATAGAATCTCTCTTTTGCGTCTGTCACTAACGCCCAGTAGGTTACAGGTTTGAAGCACGTCACAGTCATTCAATCATTGAATCCTACTCAGAATACCACAGACAAGGTTAGACCTTCCGGATTCTCTTGAATGCTGCCATCAAGTCCTGCCTTTACCACGAAGATTCTGATCTCACGGAATGGTTGGCTCGTTTGTCAGGCGAGCACTCGGTTGTCAGGCGATCAACCATGCATCGTGCAATCAGGAATCCAAGAGATATTCACTAAGCCTCAGATGCTTGTAGAACAAGAATGGTTGTCAGTCACCTTGTTCATGGGTGAGGATGGTGATGGGCGTCAATCATCACCTTCATCATGTTGAAGAACAAGTGATATCTTGGACAAAGAACAAGCGGAATTGAATGGAAGAACAATAGTAATTGCATTAATACTCGAGGTACAGCAGAGCTCCACACCTTAATCTATGGTGTGTAGAAACTCCACCGTTAAAAATACATAAGCATAAGGTCTAGGCATGGCCGAATGGCCAGCCTCCCAATAGTCTAAGATAGCATAAAACAAAGATAGCTACCAAAGTCTCTCTAAAAGCTCTTTCTAAAAGCCCTACTTATAGAAAACTAGTACATAGATGAGTAAATGACATAAAAATCCACTTCCGGGCCCACTTGGTGTGTGCTTGGGCTGAGCAATGAAGCAATTTCGTGTAGAGACTCTCCTTGGAGTTAAACGCCAGCTTTAGTGCCAGTTTGGGCGTTTAACTCCCAATTAGGTGCCAGTTCCGGCGTTTAACGCTGGAATTTCTTGAGGTGACTTTGAACGCCGGTTTGGCCCATCAAATCTTGGGCAAAGTATGGACTATTATATATTGCTGGAAAGCCCAGGATGTCTACTTTCCAACGCCGTTGAGAGCGCGCCAATTGGGCTTCTGTAGCTCCAGAAAATCCACTTCGAGTGCAGGGAGGTCAGAATCCAACAGCATCTGCAGTCCTTTTGAGTCTCTGGATCAGATTTTTGCTCAGATCCCTCAATTTCAGCCAGAAAATACCTGAAATCACAGAAAAACACACAAACTCATAGTAAAGTCCAGAAAAGTGAATTTTAACTAAAAACTAATAAAAATATACTAAAAACTAACTAAATCATACTAAAACATACTAAAAACAATGCCAAAAAGTGTACAAATTATCCGCTCATCACAACACCAAACTTAAATTGTTGCTTGTCCCCAAGCAACTGAAGATCAAATAAGATAAAAAGAAGAGAATATGCAATGAACTCCAAAAACATCTATGAAGATCAGTATTAATTAGATGAGCGGGGCTTTTAGCTTTTTGTCTCTGAATAGTTTTGGCATCTCACTCTATCCCTTGTAATTCAGAATGATTGGCTTCTTTAGGAACTTAGAATCCAGATAGTGTTAATGATTCTCCTAGTAAAGTATGATGATTCTTGAACATAGCTATTTATTGAGTCTTGGCTGTGGCCCAAAGCACTCTGTCTTCCAGTATTACCACCGGATACATACATGCCAGAGACACATAATTGGGTGAACCTTTTCAGATTGTGACTCAGCTTTGCTAAAGTCTCCAATTAGAGGTGTCCAGGGTTCTTAAGCACACTCTTATTTGCCTTGGATCACAACTTTTATTCTTTCTTTTTCTTTCTTCTCTTTTTTTTCGATTTTTTTTCTTTTTTTTTTCGGTTTTTGCTTGCTTTCTTTCTTGCTTCAAGAATCATTTTTTTTTATGATTTTTCAGATCCTCAGTAACATGTCTCCTTTTTCATCATTCTTTCAAGAGCCAACATTCATGAACCACAAATTCAAAAGACATATGCACTGTTCAAGCATACATTCAGAGAACAAAAGTGTTGCCACCACATCAAATTAATTAAACTATTATAAAATTCAGAATCCATGCAATTCTTTCCTTTTCAATTAAGCACGTTTTTATTCAAGAAAGGTGATGGATTCATAGGACATTCATAACTTTAAGGCATAGACACTAAGACACTAATGATCATAAGACACAAACATGGATAAACATAAAGCACTAAAATTCGAAAAACAGAAAAATAAAGAACAAGGGGATTAAAGAACGGGTCCACCTTAGTGATGGCAGCTCTTTCTTTCTCTTGAAGATCCTATGGAGTGTTTGAGCTCCTCAATGTCTCTTCCTTGTCTTTGTTGCTCCTCTCTCATGATCCTTTGATCTTCTCCAATTTCATGGAGGAGGATGGCATGTTCTTGGTGCTCCACCCTTAGTTGTCCCATGTTGGAACTTAATTTTCCTAGGGAGGTGTTAATTTGCTCCCAGTAGTCTTGTGGAGGAAAGTGCATCCCTTGAGGTATCTCAGGGATTTCTTGATGAGAGGGGTCTCTTGTTTGCTCCATCTTCTTCTTAGTGATGGGCTTGAGGTCATGCCTTCTCAGTTGAACCGGCTTTGGACGCCATAAATGGTTATGGAAAAACAAAAAGCAATGCTTTTTCCACACCAAACTTAAAAGGTTTGCTCGTCCTCGAGCAAAAGAAGGAAGAAGAGAGTAGAAGAAGAAGAAATGGAGGAGAGGGAGATGGCTTTGTGGTTAGGCCAAAGGGGAAGAAGTAGTGGTTTGAATTTGGATGGTGAGGTAAGTGGAGTTTTATGGAGGTGAGTGGTGAAGAGAGAGATGGGATTTGATAGGTGAGGGGTTTGTGGGGATCCTGTGGGGTCCACAGATCCTTAGGTGTCAAGGAAAAGTCATCCCTGCACCAAATGGCATCAAAAATCACGTTTTGAGCCAATTCTGGCGTTAAACGCCGGGCTGGTGCCCATTCCTGGCGTTTAACGCCAAGTTCTTGCCCTTTTCTGGCGTTTAACGCCAGTCTGGTGCCCCTTTCTGGCGTTAAACGCCCAGAATGGTGCCAGACTGGGCGTTAAACGCCCAACTGCTAGGCTTACTGGCGTTTAAATGCCAGCAGCTTCTTCCTCCAGGGTGTGCTATTTTTCTTCCTATTTTTCATTCTGTTTTTGCTTTTTTCATTGTTTTTGTGACTTCTTATGATCATCAACCTACAAAAAAAAAAAAATAACAAAAGAAAGTAGTTAACTATAAAACATTGGGTTGCCTCCCAACAAGCGCTTCTTTAATGTCAGTAGCTTGACAGAGGACTCTCATGGAGCCTCAGAAATACTCAGAACCGTGTTGGAACCTCCCAACACCAAACTTAGAGTTTGAATGTGGGGGTTCAACACCAAACTTAGAGTTTGGTTGTGGCCTCCCAACACCAAACTTAGAGTTTGACTGTGGGGGCTCTGCTTGGCTCTGTTTTGAGAGAAGCTCTTCATGCTTCCTCTCCATGATGATAGAGGGATGTCCTTGGGCCTTAAACACCAAGGATTCTTCATTCACTTGAATGATCAACTCTCCTCTATCAACATCAATCACAGCCTTTGCTGTGGCTAGGAAGGGTCTGCCAAGGATGATGGATTCATCCATGCACTTTCCAGTCTCTAGGACTATGAAATCAGTAGGGATGTAATGGTCTTCAATCTTCACCAAAACATTCTCTACAAGTCCATGAGCTTGTTTTCTTGAATTGTCTGCCATCTCTAATGAGATTCTTGCAGCTTGCACCTCAAAGATCCCTAATTTCTCCATTACAGAGAGGGGCATGAGGTTTACACTTGACCATAAGTCACACAAGGCCTTCTTGAAGGTCATGGTGCCTATGGTACAAGGTATAGAAAACTTCCCAGGATCCTGCCTCTTTTGAGGCAGTTTCTGCCTAGACAAGTCATCCAGTTCTTTGGTGAGCAAGGGAGGTTCATCCTCCCAAGTCTCATTTCCAAATAACTTGTCATTTAGTTTCATGATTGCTCCAAGGTATTTAGCAACTTGATCTTCAGTGACATACTCATCCTCTTCAGAGGAAGAATACTCATCAGAGCTCATGAAAGGCAGAAGTAAGTCCAATGGAATCTCTATGGTCTCAATTTGAGCCTCAGATTCCCATGGTTCCTCATTGGGGAACTCAGAGGAGGTTGGTGCACGCCCATTGAGGTCTTCCTCAGTGGCGTCCACCTCCTCTCTTTCCTCTCCATATTCGGCCATGTCTATGGCTTTGCACTCTCCTTTTGGATTTTCTTCTGTATTACTTGGGAGAGTGCTAGGAGGGAGTTCAGTAATTTTCTTGCTCAGCTGTCCCACTTGTCCTTCCAAATTTCTGATGGAGGACCTTGTTTCATTCATGAAACTTTGAGTGGTCTTTATTAGATCAGAGACCATTGTTGCTAAGTCAGAAGTACTCTACTTAGAACTCTCTGTCTGTTGCTGAGAACATGATGGAAAAGGCTTGCCATTGCTAAACCTGTTTCTTCCACCATTATTGTTATTGAAACCTTGTTGAGGTCTCTCTTGATTCTTCTATGAGAGATTTGGGTGATTTCTCCATGAGGAATTATAGGTGTTTCCATAGGGTTCTCCTAGGTAATTCACCTCTTCCATGGAAGGGTTCTCAGGATCATAAGCTTCTTCCTCAGATGAAGCATCCTTAGTACTGTTTGGTGCATTTTGCATTCCAGACAGACTTTGAGAAATCAAATTGACTTGTTGAGTCAATATCTTGTTCTGAGCCAGTATGGCATTCAGAGTGTCAATCTCAAGAACTCCTTTCTTCTGACTAGTCCCATTATTCACAGGATTCCTTTCAGAAGTGTACATGAATTGGTTATTTGCAATCATTTCAATCAATTCTTGAGCTTCTGCAGGCGTCTTCTTCAGATGAAGAGATCCTCCAGCAGAGCTATCCAAAGACATCTTGGATAGTTCAGAGAGACCATCATAGAAAATACCTATGATGCTCCATTCAGAAAGCATGTCAGAAGGACATCTTCTGATTAATTGTTTGTATCTTTCCCAAGCTTCATAGAGGGATTCTCCATCCTTCTGTCTGAAGGTTTGGACTTCCACTCTAAGCTTACTCCATCTTTGTGGTGGAAAGAACTTTGCCAAGAAGGCATTGACTAGCTTTTCCCAAGAGTCCAGGCTTTCTTTAGGTTGAGAATCCAACCATATTCTAGCTCTGTCTCTTACAGCAAAAGGGAATAGCATCAGTCTGTAGACCTCAGGGTTAACCCCATTAGTCTTGACTGTGTCACAGATTTGCAAGAATTCAGCTAAGAACTGATGAGGATCTTCCATTGGAAGTCCATGGAACTTGCAATTCTGTTGCATTAGAGAAACTAATTGAGGCTTAAGCTCAAAGTTGTTTGCTCCAATGGCAGGGATAGAGATGCTTCTCCCATAGAAATCAGGAGTAGGTGCAGTGAAGTCACCCAGCACCTTCCTTGCATTGTTGGCATTGTTGTTATTTTCGGCTGCCATGGGTTCTTCTTCCTTGAAGAATTCGGTCAGGTCCTCAACAGAGAGTTGTGCTCTAGCTTCTCTTAGCTTTCGCTTCAAGGTTCTCTCAGGTTCAGGGTCAGCTTCAACAAGAATGCCTTTGTCTCTGCTCCTGCTCATATGAAAGAGAAGAGAAAAAGAAAATGTGGAATCCTCTATGTCACAGTATAGAGATTCCTTGAAGTGTCAGAGGAAAAGAGAAATAGAAAGAAGAAGGAGAAGAAGAATTCGAACTTTAATTAGATAAGGTTCGAATTGTGCATTTAGAAGGAGTGGTACTCCATAAATAGAAGGATGTGGGAAGGAGGGAAGAGAATTTTCGAAAATTCAATTAAAAGATTTTGAAAACATTTTCGAAAATTTGATTGATAATTTTCGAAAATTGAAAGTGGAAGATAAATCAAGTGATTTTTGAAAAAGATTTTGAGATTAGAAGTTAAAAAGATTTGATTGAAAACTAATTTGAAAAAGATGTGATTGAAAAGGTTTGATTGAAAAGTTATGGTTTTAAAAAGATGTGATTGAGAAGATATGATTTGAAAACAATTTTAAAAGATATGATTTGAAAACAATTTGAAAAGATATGATTAAAAAAAAAATTGATGACTTGCCTAACAAGAAAAGATATGATTCAAACATAAAACCTTCCTTTACAGAAAAGGCAAAAAATGTTCAATCAAATCATTAATTGTTAGTAAGTATCTTTGAAAAAGGAAAGAAATTGATTTTGAAAACATTTGATTGAAAAGATATGATTTGAAAAAGATTTGATTTTGAAAAACTTTGAAAACTTGAAAAAAAAATGGTTTGAAAACAAAATCTTCCCCCTAGCACCATCCTGGCGTTAAACGCCCAGAATGGTATACATTCTGGCGTTTAACGCCCAAAATGCTACCTTTTTGGGCGTTAAACGCCCAACCAGGTACCCTGGCTGGCGTTTAAACGCCAGTCTGTCTTCTTCACTGGGCATTTTTGAATGCTCAGTGGTGGACGAAATTGTGTTCCTTAATTAATGGCTCCTTGGCATGTGCCAAAGAGAACTAATTTAACTAACTGATTACTTGCTCAGAGCACAATTCCGTTCAACTGACCAGCAAGTGTACTGGGTCGTCCAAGTAATACCTTACGTGAGTAAGGGTCGAATCCACAGAGATTATTGGTTTGAAACAATCAATATTTATTTTATTAATCTTAGTTAGGATGTCAACAAGGATTAATTTGGATTAAAAGTGAAATTACTGGATTTCATAAAAGAGGGAACAATGTTACTTTGATTTGCAGCACTGGAGAATATGTTGGAGTTTTGGAGATGCTTTGTCCTTTGAATTTCTACTCTTCCTTGAAATCCTCTTCTCACACGCAGGTTCCTTCCATGGCAAGCTCTATGTAGGGTGTCACCGTTGTCAATGGCTACTTCCCATCCTCGCAGTGAAAGCTATGCACGCACTCTGTCACAGTACGGCCAATCACCGGTTGGTTCCCGCTCCTACTGGAATAGAATCCCTCTTTTGCGTCTGTCACTAACGCCCAGCAGGTTAAAGTCTGAAGCACGTCACAGTCATTCAATCCCGGAATCCTACTCGGAATACCACAGACAAGGTTTAGACTTTCCGGATTCTCATGAATGCCGCCATCAATCCAGCTTATACCACGAAGATTCTGATTAGGGAAGCTAAGAGACATTCATTCAATCTGATGTAGAACGGAGGTGGTTGTCAGGCACACGTTCATGGATTGAGGAAGGTGATGAGTGTCACGGATCATCACCTTCTCCACAGTTAAGCGCGAATAAACATCTTAGATAAGAACAAGCGTGTTTGAATGGAAAACAAAGGAATTGTATTAAATCATCGAGACGCTGCAGAGCTCCTCACCCCCAACAATGGAGTTTAGAGACTCATGCCGTCACAAAGTATGTAATTCAGATCTGAAAATAGCATGAGGTACAAGATAAGTCTGTAAAAGTTGTTTAAATAGTAAACTAGTGACCTAGGTTTACAGAAAATTGAGTAAACTAAGATAATTGGTGCAGAAATCCACTTCTGGGGCCCACTTGGTGTGTGCTGGGGCTGAGACTAAAGCTTTCCACGTGTAAAGGCCTTTCTTGGCGTCAAACTCCAGGTTTTGACGTGTTTTGGGCGTTCAACTCCGGATCATGACGTTTTTCTGGCGTTTAACTCCAGACAGCAGCATGTACTTGGCGTTCAACGCCAAGTTACGTCGTCTATCCTTGCGCAAAGTATGGACTATTATATATTGCTGGAAAGCCCTGGATGTCTACTTTCCAACGCCGTTGAGAGCGCGCCAATTGGACTCCTGTAGCTCCAGAAAATCCATTTCGAGTGCAGGGAGGTCAGGATCCAACAGCATCAGCAGTCCTTTTTCAGCCTAAGTCAGATTTTTGCTCAACTCCCTCAATTTCAGCCAGAAAATACCTGAAATCACAGAAAAATACACACACTCATAGTAAAGTCCAGAAATATGATTTTTGCCTAAAAACTAATATTATTTTACTAAAAACTAACTGAAACATGCTAAAATCTACATGAAATTACCCCCAAAAAGCGTACAAAATATCCGCTCATCACAACACCAAACTTAAACTGTTGCTTGTCCTCAAGCAACTAGATGAATAAAATAGGTTCTAACAGAAATTAAGAAGTAGTATATATTCAGAGTTTTAGATGAAGTTCAAATTTATTAGATGAGCGGGGCTTGTAGCTTTTTGTCTCTGAACAGTTTTGGCATCCCCCTGTATCTTTAAATTTTCAGAATAATTGGCATCCTTAGGAACTCAGAATTCAGATAGTATTATTGACTCTCCTAGTGTAGTATGTTGATTCTTGAACACAGTTATTTTATGAGTCTTGGCTGTGGCCCTAAGCACTTTGTTTTCCAGTATTACCACCGGATACATAAATGCCACAGACACATAACTGGGTGAACCTTTTCAGATTGTGACTCAGCTTTGCTAGAGTCCCCAGTCAGTGGTGTCCAGAGCTCTTAAGCACACTCTTTTGCTTTGGATCACGACTTTAACCACTCAGTCTCAAGCTTTTCACTTGGACCTTCATGACACAAGCACATGGTTAGGGACAGCTTGATTTAGCCGCTTAGGCCTGGATTTTATTTCCTTGGGCCCTCCTATCCATAGATGCTCAAAGCCTTGGATCCTTTTTACCCTTGCCTTTTGGTTTTAAGGGCTGCTTGGCTTTTATTCCTTTTGATTGTAATTATATATATATATATATATATATATATATATATATATTTTTTTTTTTTGCTGCTTTTTCTTGCTTCAAGAATCAATTTCATGATTTTTCAGATCATCAATAATATTTTTCGTGTTCCTCATCCTTTCAGGAGCCAATATTCATCAAATTCAAAATACAATTTATGCACTGTTCAAGCATTCATTCAGAGAACAAAAGTATTGCCACCACATATAATTAATTATAAATTTTATTATTAGGAACTCGAAAAATATAGATTACTTCTTTATTCTAAAATAAAATCTACTACTTTATTCATGCCTGATGATGATGAGAAAAATAAACTATAGCTTAATTGGAAATAAAATCAAAATAGACATACTAATTACTACTAAATATCTCCTAAGGTGAATTTCAAATAAAAAATGCTATCACTAAATTAAAGCAGGAAAATTGGAACTCAGCAACCTTTTGTTTTGAGGAAGGACGTGTTCTTCTAATCTCTGGGGTGTTGTTCAAGGATTAATTTTTGGCGCTTCAGCTCCCTTAGATCACGCCCTTGCTCCTCCTGTTCTTTGAGCAGTTTGCAAAGCATGCTACTTTGATTATTCTGTTCTTCCTTTATTTGATCCATAGCTTCTTGCAATCTGGAAATAGAGGCTTCAAGATGTTCCCAATATTCGAATTGAGGCAGTTCTGGGAGAGCTTCTTGTGCTCTCTTCCTGGTTGAATCATCTTGTTGCTGTCTGACCATTGATATTCCAGTAATTGGCTTTTCAACTGGGATGTACTCTGTTATTCCCATCTTCACTCCGGCATCTTTGCAGAGCATAGAAATTAAGCTTGGATAGGCCAATCTGGCGTCTTTAGAGTTCCTGTTTGCTACTTTGTATAGCTCACATGAGATCAGTTGATGGACTTCTACCTCTTTTCCCAACATGATGCAGTGAATCATGACAGCTCTTTTGATGGTTACTTCAGAACGGTTGCTGGTGGGCAATATGGAACGCCCTACGAAATCCAGCCAGCCTCTGGCTACTGGTTTTAGATCCTCCCTTTTTAGTTGAACTGGGTCGCCAGTTGTGCTGGTAGTCCACTTGGCTCTAGGAACGCATATATCTTCCAAGATCCTGTCCAATCCTTTATTGACCCTCATCATTCTCCTATTAAAGGAGTCTGGGTCGTCTTTTAGTTGAGGAATCTTGAATATCTCCCTGATCCTGTCAGGATTGGTATGAATGATCTTTCCTCTGACCACAGTTTTATGATCAAAGATAGCAGCTCCAACGATTCTTTGCCTTTCTGTCTGCCATAGATTAGCATAGAACTCTTGAACCATGTTTCTTCCCACTTTTGTTTCAGGATTGGCCAGAATTTCCCAATGCCTGTTTCTGATTTGCTCTTGGATCTCCGGATATTCATCTTCTTTCAAATCAAATCTGACTTCCGGGATCACTGATCTGTGACTCATTATTTTATAATAATGATCTGAATGTTCTTTAGATAAGAACTTCCCTTGATTCCAAAGTGGCTTTGGAGCGCTTTCTTTCTTGCCCTTTTGGGTGGGTTGTTTTCCTCTTGGGGCCATGAATTTGATGATCACGGATATCCACACCAAACTTAGAGCTTTGCTTGTCCTCAAGCAAAAAGAGAAGAAAGAAGAGGGATAGGAGGAGAGCAGTTTGGATGATGAGGAGGGCGCCGAACACAAGATATAGGGAGGGGGGGTGGGTTATTTTTCGAAAAATAAGAAAGAGATAAGATAAAAGATATGATTTTAAAAGATATGATTAGAAAAAGATATAATTTTTAAAAGAGAAAGATATGAATAAGAATTTAAAAGACAAATCTGAAAAATTTAATTTTGAAAAAGGTATTTTTTTTTTTTTTTTTTAAAAAAGATAATTGAGTTTTGAAAACAAATTTTTAAAAGAGTTTGATTGGATTGAAAATTAATTTGTCCTTTATGGATTAAGATACCTTTGATATTTTGAAAAAGGGATATTAGAAATTAGGATTTTTAGAACTCTAATTTGGGATGAGAGATGATAATTTGAAATATGTTGATGCAAGAAATCATGAATTGAAACATAAAAATTTGGAAAAAATATTAAAGAAAAACGAAATTGTACCTCCTCCCACCATCCTGGCGTTAAACGCCCACATGGTGCATGGTTTGGGCGTTTAACGCCCATGTGATGCTTCTCCTGGGCGTTCAACGCCCATGTGATGCTTCTTTCTGGCGTTGAACGCCAGGAAGTCCTTCTTTACTGGGCGTTTTCTAAACGCCCAGAATGCTAGCAGATTGGCGTTAAACGCCCAGAAGGTGCATCTTTCTGGCGTTTAACGCCCAGAAGATGCTCCTTTCTGGCGTTTAACGCCCAGAAGGCTACCCTTACTGGCGTTAAACGCCCAGTGGGTGCTTCTTTTGGGCGTTTAACGCCCAAAGTGTTTCTTACTGGCTTTTTCATGCCAGTGAACTTCCAAATTTCTCTGTAACTCTTGGGACTTCAGTTAATTTGTTATTTCACCTTTGAAGATACTTATACCTAAACCTGTAAAGAAAGAAAATTTATTTAATTAGTAATTAAACTTTGTATATGGCTGGGTTGCCTCCCAGCAAGCGCTTCTTTAATGTCATTAGCTGGACTATCACTGATTCTTCAATTAAGTCTCAGTCTTGAGCATTCTTGCTCAAAATTGCCTTCAAGATAATGTTTAACTCTTTGTCCATTGACAATGAACTTTTTGTTAGAGTCATTATCTTGAAGCTCTATGTAGCCATATGGTGATACACTTGTAATTACATATGGACCTCTCCACCGGATTTTAATTTCCCGGGGAATAATTTGAGCCTAGAGTTAGAATAGCGAAGAAATTTTCAAAAGCATTGAGTCTAAACTCTTCTAGCTCATTTAACTGGAGCAATCGTTTTTCTCCAGCTAATTTGGCATCAAGGTTCAGGAGTCTGGTTGCCCAGTAGGCCTTGTGTTCCAGTTCCACTGGCAAGTGACACGCCTTTCCATACACAAGCTGGTATGGAGAGGTCCCTATAGGGGTCTTAATGCTGTTCTGTATGCCCACAGAGCATCATCCAAGCTTCTTGCCCAATCCTTTCTGCGGTTAATTACAGTCCGTTCCAGGATTCTTTTAAGTTCTCTATTTGAGACTTCTGCCTGCCCATTAGTCTGTGGGTGATATGGAGTAGCCACCCTGTGGTTGACTCCATAACGGACTAGAGCAGAGTAGAGCTGCTTATTACAGAAATGAGTACCCCCATCACTGATTAACACTCTGGGGATACCAAATCTGCTGAAGATATGTTTCTGGAGGAATTTTAACACTGTTTTAGTGTCATTAGTGGGTGTTGCAATAGCCTCCACCCATTTGGATACATAATCCACTGCCACCAGAATATAGGTGTTTGAGTATGATGGTGGGAAAGGTCCCATGAAGTCAATACCCCATACATCAAACAACTCAATTTCCAAGATTCCTTGTTGAGGCATAGCATAACTGTGGGGCAGGTTGCCTGATCTCTGGCAACTATCACAGTTAAGCACAATGCTCGGAATCTTTATAGAGAGTAGGCCAGTAGAAGCCACTCTGGAGGACTCTTGTGGCTGTTCGTCACTTCCAAAATGTCCTCCATACTGTGATCCATGGCAATGCCAAAGGATCTTCTGTGCTTCTTCTTTAGGCACACATCTACGGATTACTCCGTCTGCACATCTCTTAAAGAGATATGGTTCATCCCAGAGATAGTATTTTGCATCTGTTTAATTTCTTTGATTGCACCTTACTGTACTCCTTGGGTATGAATCTCACTGCCTTGTAGTTTGCAATGTCTGCAAACCATGGCACTTCCTGGACGGCTAGTAATTGCTCATCCGGAAAGGTTTCAGAAATTTCAGTGAGAGGGAGGGACGCCCCTTCCAATGGTTCTATTCGGGACAGGTGATCTGCTACTTGATTTTCTGTCCCTTTTCTGTCTCTTATTTCTATATCAAACTCTTGCAGAAGCAGCACCCATCTGATGAGTCTGGGTTTTGAATCTTGCTTTGTGAGTAGATATTTAAGAGCAGCATGATCAGTGTACACAATCACTTTTGATCCTACTAAGTAGGATCTGAATTTGTCAATGGCGTAAACCACTGCAAGTAGCTCTTTTTCTGTGGTTGTGTAATTCTTCTGTGCATCATTTAGCACACGGCTGGCATAGTAATGACATGCAGAAGCTTGTCATGCCTTTGCCCCAACACTGCACCAATGGCATGGTCACTGGCATCACACATTAGTTCAAATGGTAATGTCCAGTCTGGTGCAGAGATGATTGGTGCTGTGACCAATTTAGCTTTCAGAGTTTCAAATGCCTGCAGACACTTCTCATCAAAGATAAATGCATGTCTGCAGCTAGCAGGTTGCTCAGGGGTTTGGCGATTTTTGAAAAATCCTTTATAAACCTCCTATAAAACCCTGCATGTCCCAGAAAACTTCTGATTGCCTAACATTAGCAGGTGGTGGTAATTTTTCAATTACTTCTACCTTAGCTTGGTCCACCTCTATCCCCTTGTTCGAAATTTTGTGTCCAAGGACAATTCCTTCAGTCACCATAAAGTGACATTTTTCCCAGTTTAAAACCAGGTTAGTCTCTTGGCATCTTTTCAGAACAAGTGCTAAATGGTTAAGGCAGGAGCTGAATGAGTCTCCAAATACTGAAAAGTCATCCATGAAGACTTCCAGGAATTTTTCCACCATATCAGAGAAATTGAGAGCATGCACCTCTGAAAGGTTGCAGGTGCATTGCATAAGCCAAATGGCATCCTTCTGTATGCAAATACTCCAGAAGGGCATGTGAATGCCGTTTTCTCTTGATCCTGGGGATCTACTGCAATTTGATTATAACCTGAATATCCATCCAGAAAGCAGTAGTATTCATGACCTGCTAGTCTTTCTAGCATCTGGTCTATGAATGGTAAAGGAAAATGATCCTTTCTGGTGGCTGTATTGATTTCTATAATCAATACACATACGCCACCCTGTAACTGTCCTTGTAGGAACCAGTTCATTTTTTTCATTGTGAACTACTGTCATGCCTCCTTTCTTAGGGACAACTTGGACAGGGCTCACCCAGGGGCTGTCAGAAATAGGATAATAATCCCAGCCTCTAGTAATTTAGTGACCTCTTTCTGCACCACTTCTTTCATAGCTGGATTCAGCCGCCTTTGTGGTTGAACCACTGGCTTGGCGTCATCTTCCAACAAGATTTTGTGCATGCACCTGGCTGGGCTAATGCCCTTAAGATCACTAATGGACCACCCAAGAGCTGTCTTGTGCGTCCTTAGCACTTGAATTAGTGCTTCCTCTTCCTGTGGCTCCAAGGTAGAGCTTATAATTACAGGAAAGGTTTCACCTTCTCCCAGAAATGCATATTTCAGGGATGGTGGTAATGGTTTGAGCTCGGGTTTTGGAGGTTTCTCCTCTTCCTGAGGGATTTTCAGAGGTTCTATTATCTTCTCTGACTCCTCCAAATCAGGCTGAACATCTTTAAAGATGTCCTCTAGCTCTGATTCGAGACTCTCAGCCATATTGACCTCTCTTACCAGAGAATCAATCATGTCAACACTCATGCAGTCATTTGGGGTGTCTGGATGTTGCATGGCTTTGACCACATTCAACTTGAATTCCTCCTCATTGACTCTCAAGGTTACTTCCCCTTTTTGGACATCAATGAGGGTTCGGCCAGTTGCTAGGAAAGGTCTTCCTAGAATGAGAGTTGCACTCTTGTGCTCTCCATTTCCAGCACCACAAAGTCAGTAGGAAAGGCAAATGGCCCAACCTTGACAATCATGTCTTCAATCACGCCTGATGGGTATTTAATGGAGCCATCAGCAAGTTGAAGACATATCCTGGTTGGTTTGATTTCTTCAGTTAAACCAAGCTTTCTGATAGTAGATGCAGGTATTAGGTTGATACTTGCCCCAAGGTCACATAAAGCTTGCTTGGTGCAATTACCTTCTAATGTGCATGGTATCATAAAGCTCCAGGATCTTTAAGCTTCTCAGGTAAGCTTTTTAGAATGACTGCACTGCATTCTTCAGTGAGGTAACCTTTTCAGTCTCCCTCCAATCCTTCTTATGACTTAAGATCTCTTTCATGAACTTAGCATAAGAGGGTATTTGCTCAAGTGCTTCTGCAAACGGAATCTTTATTTCAAGAGTCCTGAGATAGTCTGCAAAGCGGGCAAATTGCTTATCTTGTTCCGCTTGGCGGAGTTTTTGAGGATAAGGCATTTGGCTCTGTATTCCTCAACCTTAGTTGCTGCAGGTTTATTACCTACAGAAGTGGGTTGGGAAGCCTTGTTATCAGCACTTGTATGTGACTGATTCCCTACTGGCATTTGAATGCCAGAGGTAGGAGCTGGAGTGGCGTTAGACGCCACTTCCTTGCTTGTTACTGGCGTTTGAACGCCAGAACCATGCTCCTTTTGGGCGTTCAACGCCAGATTCAAGCTTGTTTCTGGCGTTGAACGCCAGGAATCAGCATGGTCTGGGCGTTCAGCGCCAGCTTTATCCCTTTCTGGGCTCTGCTTGTCCTCAGAGGGATTTTGATTAGCTATTCGTTCATGTCCTTGCTTCTTGCTGCTTTGAAGTGAGGTATTAATTTTTCCCACTTCTTAATTGAACTGCTTGGCATTCTTCTACTATTTGTTTTGACAGTCGTTTTTCTGTTTGCTTTAATTGCACTTCCATGTTCCTGTTTGCCATTCTTGTTTCCTGTAATATCTCCTTGAATTCGGCTAGCTGAGTTAGAAAGTCTAATTGCTGATTAAATTCATAGCCTGATCCACCGGACTGAGTTCTGCAGTTACTGTTTTAGCTTCTCCTTTCTTAGAAGATTCACTGCTTAGATACATATTGATTTCTGGCAACTGTATCAATAAGCTCTTGAGCTTCTTCAATTGTTTTTCTCATGTGTATAGATCCACCAGCTGAGTGGTCTAGAGAAATCTGAGCTTTTTCTGTAAGCCCATAGTAGAAGATGTCTAATTGCACCCATTCTGAAAACATTTCAGAGGGGCATTTCTTAGCATCTCTCTGTATCTCTCCCAAGCATCATAAGGGATTCATTATCTCCTTGTTTGAAGCCTTGGATGTTTAGCCTTAGCTGTGTCATCCGTTTGGGAGGGAAATAGTGATTCAGGAATTTTTCTGACAGCTGTTTCCATGTTTTTATGCTGTTCTTAGGCTGGTTATTTAACCACCTCTTAGCTTGATCTTTTACAGCAAATGGAAACAGTAGTAATCTGTAGATATCCTGATCCACTTCCTTATCATGTATCAGCAATTTGCAGAAATTGTGCCAGAAACTCTGTAGGTTCTTCATGTGGAAGACCAGAGTACTGGCAGTTTTGCTGCACCATGATAATGAGCTGAGGATTCAGCTCAAAGCTACTAGCTCCAATGGAGGGTATACAAACTACTCCCATATGAAGCAGTAGTGGGATTAGCATATGACCCCAGAGTCCTCTTGGACTGTTCATTCCTACTTGCTTCCATGATTGAATACAAGTTGAGAATTTATAGTTTGAAATATTGAGGAAAAAATGGAATAATAAAATATAAGTAAATAAAAACGAAATAAATAAAAGAAAGTAAAATTTTGAAATTGAAAATTGAATTTTAATGTAAAATTTCGAAAAAGTGTTTTAAAATTGGTTAGAAAATAAATTTTTTTTTTTTTAATTTTGAATTTTATGATGAAAGAGAAAAACACACAAAAGACACAAGATTTAAATTTTTAGATCTAGTACTCCTTATTTTCGAAAATTTTTGGAGGGAAAACACCAAGGAACACCAAACTTAAAAATTTTAAGATCAAGACACAAGAAAAACTCAAGAACACTTTGAAGATTCACAAGAACACCAAGAACAAGAAGAACACCAAACTTAAAATTTTTAGAAAACATGAATTTTCGAAATTATAAAAAAATAACAAGAAAACACCAAACTTAAAGTTTGGCACAATTAAATCAAGAAAAATTATTTTTGAAAAAAAAAAAGATTTTAAAAGAAGGTGCCCAATTGCCAAGAACATAAGCCAACGCTATAACCAACTGATTTAAAGATGTAAGTATTTTAAAGATGTATTATTTTTATGAATAATAAATTTTTGAAAACTAATGTTTGAAAAAGCACAAGAGAAACAAGAAAGACACAAACAAGAAAAATAAAGATCAACAAGAAAAATAAACAAGAACAACTTGAAGATCAATGAAGAACAAAGAACACAAGTCGAAAATTTTAAAGAAAATATGAGATATGCAATTGACACCAAACTTAGAACAAGACACTAAACTCACGAAAATTTAACAATTAATTAAAAGAAAAATAATAATTTTTGAAAAGAAACTATCTATCCTATCAATAAATTTAATGACTCTATAACAATAAAAATAAAATAAATTATTCCTAATCTAAGAAATAAAATAAGCCTTCAATTGTCAAACTCAATAATCCCGGCAACGGCGCCAAAAACTTGGTGGACGAAATTGTTTCCTTTTGGCTTTGTATGTGCCAAAAACTATTAACTCTATTACTTGAAGCACAATTCCGTTCAACTACCAGCAAGTGTACTGGGTCGTCCAGTAATACCTTACGTGAGTAAGGGTCGAATCCACAGAGATTATTGGTTTGAAGCAATCAATATTTATTTTATTTGGCTTAGTTAGGATAACAAGGATTAATTGGCCATTAAGCGTAGAATAAATTATTACTTTAATAATAGAGAACAAGCGTTACTTGTTGCAGTAATGGGAATATGTTGGAGTTTTGGAGATGCTTGTCCTTTGAATTCTACTCTTCCTTGAAATCCTCTTCTCACACGCAGGTTCCTTCCATGGCAAGCTCTATGTAGGGTGTCACCGTTGTCAATGGCTACTTCCCATCCTCGCAGTGAAAGCTATGCACGCACTCTGTCACAGTACGGCCAATCACCGGTTGGTTCCCGCTCCTACTGGAATAGAATCCCTCTTTTGCGTCTGTCACTAACGCCCAGCAGGTTAAAGTCTGAAGCACGTCACAGTCATTCAATCCCGGAATCCTACTCGGAATACCACAGACAAGGTTTAGACTTTCCGGATTCTCATGAATGCCGCCATCAATCCAGCTTATACCACGAAGATTCTGTTAGGGAAGCTAAGAGACATTCATTCAATCTGATGTAGAACGGAGGTGGTTGTCAGGCACACGTTTCATGGATTGAGGAAGGTGATGAGTGTCACGGATCATCACCTTCTCCACAGTTAAGCGCGAATAAACATCTTAGATAAGAACAAGCGTGTTTGAATGGAAAACAAAGGAATTGTATTAAATCATCGAGACGCTGCAGAGCTCCTCACCCCCACAATGGAGTTTAGAGACTCATGCCGTCACAAAGTATGTAATTCAGATCTGAAAATAGCATGAGGTACAAGATAAGTCTGTAAAAGTTGTTTAATAGTAAACTAGTGACCTAGGTTTACAGAAAATGAGTAAACTAAGATAATTGGTGCAGAAATCCACTTCTGGGGCCCACTTGGTGTGTGCTGGGGCTGAGACTAAAGCTTTCCACGTGTAAAGGCCTTTCTTGGCGTCAAACTCCAGGTTTTGACGTGTTTTGGGCGTTCAACTCCGGATCATGACGTTTTTCTGGCGTTTAACTCCAGACAGCAGCATGTACTTGGCGTTCAACGCCAAGTTACGTCGTCTATCCTTGCGCAAAGTATGGACTATTATATATTGCTGGAAAGCCCTGGATGTCTACTTTCCAACGCCGTTGAGAGCGCGTCCTTTTTCAGCCTAAGTCAGATTTTTGCTCAACTCCCTCAATTTCAGCCAGAAAATACCTGAAATCACAGAAAAATACACACACTCATAGTAAAGTCCAGAAATATGATTTTTGCCTAAAAACTAATATTATTTTACTAAAAACTAACTGAAATATGCTAAAATCTACATGAAATTACCCCCAAAAAGCGTACAAAATATCCGCTCATCACTCAGCTTTTTCTGTATAATTGCTCTGCAGTATGTTCTGAATCTTCAATTCTTTGTAACATTGACTTGAAAAGACACAAATTAAAAATATTTTTGGATTTTTAATAATCAAAATGCAACAAGAATCAAATAACAATGCATGCAAGACACCAAACTTAGCAGTTTGTATACTACTGACACTATATGAGACACATAAACACTCAAGCCAAAAGAATTCAAAGATCAGAGTAAGAAATCATCAAGAATTACTTAAAGATCCTTAAGACACATGAATGAATGCATGCAATTGACACCAAACTTAAGATGAGACACTAGACTTAAGCAAGAAACATCAATATTTTGGTTTTTTTATGATTTTGTAAATTTTTTTTTTGTTTTTTTTTTCGAAAATTAAGTGGGAAAAGGTATCAAAATTCTTAATGAGAATTCCAGGAATCAGTGCAATGCTAGTCTAAGACTCCGGTCCAGGAATTAGACATGGCTTCACAGCCAGCCAAGCTTTCAAAGAAAGCTTCGGTCCAAAACACTAGACATGACCAAAGGTCAGCCAAGCCTTAGCAGATCACTGCTCCAAAAGCAAAATTGATGTAAATCAACAAGCTCTTGTGGTGATAAGTTGAAACCTCGGTCCAATCAGATTAGACATGGCTTCTCAGCCACCAGATTTCAACAAATCATCATGAAACTCTAGAATTCATCTTCAAGAATTTCGAAAAAATAAATACCTAATCTAAGTAACAAGATGAACCGTCAGTTGTCCAAACTAGAACAATCCCAGGCATTGTTACCAAAAGCTTGCTCAAAACTTGAACAATCCCCGGCAACGGCGCCAAAAACTTGGTGCGCGAAATTGTGAACAATACTTTTCACAACTCTCATAATCCCTGGTCATGAACTCCAAAAACTTGGTGGTTCAATTCCATGGCATTACACAACTTCGCACAACTAACCAGCAAGTGCACTGGGTCGTCCAAGTAATACCTTACGTGAGTAAGGGTCGATCCCACGGAGATTGTTAGCATTGAAGCAAGCTATGGTCATCTTGTAAATCTTAGTCAGGCAAACTCAAATGTATATGATGAACGAAAAGCATAAAAGATAAAGATAGTGATATTTATGTATATCATTGGTGTAAGAGCTTCAGACAAGTGTATGAAGATGCCTTCCCTTCCGTCTCTCTGCTTTCCTACTGTCTTCATCCAATCCTTCTTACTCCTTTCCATGGCAAGCTCGTGTAGGGTTTCACTGTTGTCAGCAGCTACCTCCCTTCCTCGCAGTGAAAGCTAATGCACGCACTCTGTCACAGTACTGCCAATCACCGGTTTGGTTCCCTCCCCTACCGGAATAGAATCTCTCTTTTGCGTCTGTCACTAACGCCCAGTAGGTTACAGGTTTGAAGCACGTCACAGTCATCAATCATTGAATCCTACTCAGAATACCACAGACAAGGTTAGACCTTCCGGATTCTCTTGAATGCTGCCATCAAGTCCTGCCTTTACCACGAAGATTCTGATCTCACGGAATGGTTGGCTCGTTTTGTCAGGCGAGCACTCGGTTGTCAGGCGATCAACCATGCATCGTGCAATCAGGAATCCAAGAGATATTCACTAAGCCTCAGATGCTTGTAGAACAAGAATGGTTGTCAGTCACCTTGTTCATGGGTGAGGATGGTGATGGGTGTCAATCATCACCTTCATCATGTTGAAGAACAAGTGATATCTTGGACAAAGAATAAGCGGAATTGATGGAAGAACAATAGTAATTGCATTAATACTCGAGGTACAGCAGAGCTCCACACCTTAATCTATGGTGTGTAGAAACTCCACCGTTGAAAACATAAGCATAAGGTCTAGGCATGGCCGAATGGCCAGCCTCCCAATAGTCTAAGATAGCATAAAACAAAGATAGCTACCAAAGTCTCTCTAAAAGCTCTTTCTAAAAGCCCTACTTATAGAAAACTAGTACATAGATGAGTAAATGACATAAAAATCCACTTCCGGGCCCACTTGGTGTGTGATTGGGGGAGCAATGAAGCAATTTCGTGTAGACTCTCCTTGGAGTTAAACGCCAGCTTTAGTGCCAGTTTGGGCGTTTAACTCCCAATTAGGTGCCAGTTCCGGCGTTTAACGCTGGAATTTCTTGAGGTGACTTTGAACGCCGGTTTGGCCCATCAAATCTTGGGCAAAGTATGGACTATTATATATTGCTGGAAAGCCCAGGATGTCTACTTTCCAACGCCGTTGAGAGCGCGCCAATTGGGCTTCTGTAGCTCCAGAAAATCCACTTCGAGTGCAGAGAGGTCAGAATCCAACAGCATCTGCAGTCCTTTTGAGTCTCTGGATCAGATTTTTGCTCAGATCCCTCAATTTCAGCCAGAAAATACCTGAAATCACAGAAAAACACACAAACTCATAGTAAAGTCCAGAAAAGTGAATTTTAACTAAAAACTAATAAAAATATACTAAAAACTAACTAAATCATACTAAAAACATACTAAAAACAATGCCAAAAAGTGTACAAATTATCCGCTCATCATCTATCCTTTTAGGTTGGCCACCAAGGAGGGAGAAAGGAAAAGCTTTCAAAGGGGGCAACAAACAAGTCATCCGCACAACCTTTTGAAGAGCTCATCAATTGTAGCAACCCGTCCACCTTGCTCTTCTTCGCATGCACCGAGGACGGTGCAATCTTCAAGTGTGGGGAGGTCGTTCGACCGATCTCCATGGGTAACAATTTCCTTTTCAACACCAATGTTAGATTAGCTATTGCATTGCATGATAGGTTGCATGTTAGTTAGAATTTGTACATATTTTACTACCTTCTTCTTATTAGGACTACTTGGTTAGGGTGATGATTTTCTTTCCAAGAAACTGTTTTAGGGCACCCTACCAATTTGAAAAATTTTTTTGTTGAACTTGCTTGATAGAATTTATTTTGGAACATGATTTTTGAGCTAAGAACACAAGCATGTGAGTTTTGAGCCTAATTGTGTGGTTACATCTTATAACCACCTATTTTTCATTCTTGTGTGCATTATTCTCTTTCTATGATTGTAATCTTTGCTTTGTTTGATTCTTTATGTCCATTATTTTGTGTATTCATGCATTTATATGATTGAGGCCATCATTTCATTAGCTCACTTACCCAAATAGCCTACCTTTTACTCTCCATTGTAACCAATTTTGAGCCTACGATTAACCCACTTTGTTCTTAATTTAGCACATTACAAGCCTTAAAGCGAAAAATAATAAATGTCCTTAATTTGGATCTTTGATTGGCTTAGGCTAGTGTGTGTGAGTATCATTCAAGTGTGGGAACCTTGGAACATTGGGTGAATAAAAGGGTAGTTTTGTATTATTAGTGTAAATATTGGGAATTGGGTACATACTCATGTATTGATCAAATGTAAAACCTTATGCATTGATGCTCTTGTATATAAAAAAATGAGAAAATGAAAAAAAAAAGAAAAAAAAACAATATGGAAAAGAAAAAAATATAGAAAAAGAAAGAAAAAAAAGAAGAAAAAGAAAGAAATAAAAAAAAGGGGACAAAATGCCCCAAAGTAATGCTCAAATAAAAGTCAATGCATATGTGTTGTGAAATAAAAAGGGAATGCATGAGTATGTGGAAATGTGAGAAATGGGTAGTTAGATTAGTACTTAATTGTATAGGTCATTATATAGGTTAGGTGGGAAAGTTTAAGTTAATCAAAGATTCAAATCCTAAGTCCACTAGCCATATATGACCCTACCTTAACCCTAGCCCCATTACAACCTAAGGAAAAGACCTCATGATAATTGTATGCGTGCATTGAATAATTGTTGATTGTTAGATGAAAAACAAATCTTGGGAAGCATGATTAGGGGAGAATTGAGTGAATCAACCCCAAACACCGAGTGACTAGAGTGCAAACACTTCCGGTGAGGGTTCGATGCTCAATTCCTTGATTTCCGGCTTTCATGAGCGTTCTTCTTGCAAGTCTATTTGAACTTCAATTTTTATATTTGAATTGGTAGGATTCATGAATCGTTATATGATCTTGACCCTACTTGTGCATGTATGACTTGGAGGATTGATTTATTTTTAACCAAGTAGGTACAACCATTTTGCATCTAGTTGCATTCATGTAGATAGGATGCATATAGATAGGTTACATTGAATAAATGTTGATGCCCTTTGCTTTCTCTTGGCTTAAGCATGAGGACATGCTTGGTTTAAGTGTGGGGAGGTTGACAAACCCCAATTTGACGGTTTATCTTGTATTGAATTTAGGGGATTTTATCACCTTTTACCCACATTTATTCAATGAAATAGCATGATTTTGTATATTCTCCTTTAATTGTGCTTAAGAGTGAAAACATGCTTTTTAGGTCTTAAAATAGCTAAATCTTATTCTCCTTGATTCCATTAGATGCCTTGATATGTTTGTTAAGTGATTTAAGGTTTAGGAGGCAAAGATTGGATCAAGGGAATGAAGAAATAAGCATGAAAAGTTGGAGAACTCATGAAGAAATGAAAGAACCGGAAAGCTGTCAAGCCGACCTCTTCGCACTTAAACGACCATAACTTGAGCTACAGAGGTCCAAATGATGCGGTTTCAGTTGGGTTAGAAAGCTAACATCCGGAGCTTCGAAACAATATAAGATTTGCCATAGTTGCCACACGTATGGTGGCGCGCACGCGCAAAGTACGCGCACGCGCCGTTGCTGCCATCTGGTTCACTTAATGCAACATGTGGCTAGCGATTTTAGAAGCCTTGTGGGCCCAATCCAACTCATTTCTGATGCTATTTAAGTCAAGGATTGAAGAGGAATCAACATACTTTTTTCATACTTTTGATACTTTTTACATGTTAGTTACCATTAGCTTAGTTTAGTAGTTAGAGTTAGTTTCTAGAGAGAGAAGCTCTCACTTCTCTCTAGGATTAGGATTAGGATTAGTTCTTAGATCTAGATTTTAATCTTTGCTTTCTTCTACTTCTACCTTTCATTTCTTTGTTGTTACATTCATCTTCTTCTACTCATTTGTTGTAATTTCCTTTATGTTGTTCTTATGCTTTGTTGTAGATCTACTATTGTTACTTCCATTTTCTTTCAATTCAATAAGAGGTAATTCATGATAATTGTTCTCTTTGCTTTTCTATTGTTGATCTCTTGTTTTTGTAGTTATAGATTCCTTTAATTCTTGCATTTAATAATGTTTACTTGTATTGCACTCCAAGTGTTTGATGAAATGCTTGGTTGGATTTAATGTAGGTTTTGTTCCTCTTGGCCTAGGTAGAGTAATTAGTGACTCTTGAGTTATCTAATTCTTTTGTTGGTTGATAGTTAGAAGTTGCTAATTGATTTGAATGCCTCTAAAGCTAGTCTTTCCTTTAGGAGTTGATTAGGACTTGAGGAATCAAATTGATTCATCCATTTGACTTTCCTCCATGGTTAGAGGTTAACTAAGTGGGAGCAATGGACAATTTGTTATCACAATTGAAGAGGATAACTAGGATAGGACTTCTAATTCTCATATCTTGCCAAGAGCTTTGTTAGTTGTTAGTTTATTTTCTTTGCCATTTATATTTCTTATCCAAAATCTTAAAGACCCCAAAATAACTCATAACCAATAACAAGACACTTTATTGTAATTCCTAGGGAGAACGACCCGAGGTCCAATACTTCGGTTTATAAATTTAGGGGTTTGTTTTAGTGACAAATAACTTTTTGTATGAAAGGATTAGTGATTGGTTTAGAAACTATACTTGCAACGAGAATTCATTTGTGAATTCTAAACCATCAAAAATCCATTCGTCAATTATACCACCATCCTTGTCAGGCAAAAAATTCTCATCATATTTTCAGTAACACCCACAGTCAATCAGACTCAAAATCTTTTTTCAATAATCATTCTTGGCTCAATTTTAAATTACAAACGTATTTAGTTCACATCTTTCCAAGAATAACTTTTCTTAAGTGAATTTTCTTTAAAGAAGAACTTCCAAACAATTTCATAACCAAGCCAAATTAAAAAAATCTTCTGAAAGACTCAAAATCACTCATTTTCAAATCATCAGCTCCATCACTTTGAAATCAAGAGTTATTAATTAACAATCTTGGCAAAGACTCAAGACTCTAGAGAAGAATAACCTGCCTCATTTTTTAAACTCTTCAGAAATTCTCGGAATCATAGTTACTTAAGTTGAAATAAATTAGAGTAAAGATTTAAAATCAAAACCAAAGCATGTAAGCCAAGAGTTCCGAACCAGTTTCAAAACCAAAATTATTTTAGTCCAAAAAACCAATGTCTTTTCATTCTTAAATCGAAAACTCTCCCAAAGGCTCAGAATTGTTTAGTCGAAATTTAAAGAATACTTTAAGAGCAATACGAAATTAATTAATCAAAGTTCAATTTCTTTCAAAAATTCGCTAAACTCATCCAAAGGTACTTCTTTAACCAAACTTCAAAACATAGGTCCCTTCATATTTAAATAAATCGAAAAACATAAACTTTTCTTAAACAGCTTAAATTCGAAACACCAATTTCTTAATAAATCAAGAACCAATTAATAGAACCTCTCAAATCCAAATTCTTTTCTAAATCACATTTTAAAACAGAATCTTAATTTTATAAAAATTCGGTAGCATCTCCTCTAAAATTTGGACTTTGCCACCCTTTTCGGGTCCTAACCAAACCTTTCCGCAACCCCCTTCCACGAGTTCAAAACCAAATCAGATTAAAGTCAGACTAATTCCAAAAGTTCATATATATCATTCTCATTCTTCAAGAAAACAAATTCAACTCAATTCATTATCAATAAACCAAACTCGTTTTCAAGACTTCAGAGGAAATAACTTTAAAGAAACACTTCAAAAATAGTCTTTTTCACAAAAACGAACAATAATCAAATCAAACAAGCATTCACATCTATCCAAGATAACCAGACAACACACAATACTTATATAATCACTAAAAATACATTTCTCACATGGATATCCATATATAATAATTCCAATTTATAAAGTATAATTTTCTAAAACGGCCTCTACCTCGATAAGCAAAACCATAACCCACACGTGTCAACTGAACTTTTTTTGCTCAGCCCAAAATCAACGGCAACTTAGGCCTCATCCCCTGATCTCTTTTACAGCAAACATAACAACTTTAACCACGGCATGTAAGAACCGAACTCAAACCTAAAGCATTAATGTTGCAAGGACCTTAGAAACATATAACAGAATAGTGACTAAAAGAAATCAGAACAGGAAAAGGCTTACTGAATCTATGAGTATCCGAGAAAACGGAACGGCAGCAACTCCGTTGATAACGCGACAGCTTGATGTCGCATGCACGGGTACTGAACTCAGCATGCAAGAACCACAACTCAGCCCTATATTACCATCATCTCAGTTACTCTAATAGGCTATGACGGAAAACTAATTTCAAAGGTTTCAGAGACGATAATGCTTACCGAGGGAAAAAGGACTTCAGTGGCAGTTTCTGGCGACAGAGGCGGCGAGAAACGGCGACGAAGGCACGGTGGTCTCCCTCCCATGTGCGCACTCTCCCACTCTCTTCCTCGGATCTCCTTCATGGATGATGGCGACTCTGACATCACGATGAGGACAACGGCGGCGCAGGTACAGCAGTGGCGGTGGCGGGGTTTACGGACGTGACTGAGTGCAGCGGTCCCCAAGCTCGCGACCTGCTCCCTCACTCGCGACCACTCTCTCCTTGCGACTCTGTTCCTAACGGCGACGTGGCATGGTGTGGCGCGATGAATGATGGCTGTGGCAAGGCAGTGGTCTTGAGCAACGCGGCGGTGGTGGGCGAGCTCCTTGTGCTGGTGCGGTCTTCTTCCTCTCCTCCCCTTCTCCGCGGCCTTTTCCTCTTTTCCCATTCTTCTTTCTTTTTCTTTCTTTATTTCTTTCTTTTTCTGGTGTTTCTGCGTGTGTGTGTGCGCTTGTGGGAGTGTGAGTGCCATGTGTGAGAGGTGAGGTGGGTGTAGAGTTAGAGTTTTGTGTAGGTTAGTGTTAAATTAGGATTTTGGGTAGTTTAGGAAATCTAAATAAAAATAGGGTAATAATATAATTTTATAAAATAAATGAAAAGATAGAATAATAATAAAAAATCAAATTAAATATAAAGTATCCATTACTAAAAATACCTTTTAATTACCAATTTTTAAATAATTTTTTTAGTTAAATACCAATTTAGTAAAAATTGGAGATAAGTAAACTAATTCTCCTTTATTTGTAAAACAAGATTAAAAATCTAAATATTTAAAATTAAAACATAGAAAATATTCACTATTTTTCAATTATAAGAACTCTAAATAATAAATAAGAACATACTCAACTTATATATAAAAATTTCTAAAAATATAATTTTAAATAAATATAATAAATCATAAATAATTTATTAATAATTTTTTAAAATTCGAGGTATTACAGAAACATGGGAGAAAAAAGGGATAAGGTAAGAAATCAAGAACCAAAGATGATTAGTGGTGAAGGAGAGAGTAAGATAAAAAGCACTGTGCTAATCTAAGTCTGGACGAGCACGAGTGTTTGAGATTTTGAGCGAAAGACTGAAAGTAAGTAACTATGTGTCCTAACTCCTGTGACCTTGACGTAGAACGGTTAACGCTACATTTGTTTTCTATGCAGACCTAACCGGACGGGATCGGAAACCCGAGCCTTGGTCTGAGTCTAATTTAATTAATTAGCTGTTTTATTTATTGAAATTTTATGTTTGATCGTTTTACAATGAAGGCGAATTAAATTATTCCTAAAGTAATTGAGTCTGTATTAGGTCTTTAGGTCGGATCGAGTCTTAGGGAGTTTAAATTCCCACAAAGTTTTTTTAATAATAGGACTAAGTGACTAACTAGTTATCACCACCACTACCACCACCTTATTCACCTTCATCATTATCACTTCTACTATTTCTATTATATAATCATAATTTATCATCGTTGTTATCTCTGCTACCATTGCCATTACCAACCCAATACCATCAACATTAATGTTCTTTTCTCTCATTTTTTATTTGATGTTATTTTTCCTTTTTAAATAATTTTCATACTGTAGTTACTTTTTTTTCTTTCGACATCATTTCTAGCAATAATCTTTCTCTATTTAACCACCATTAGTAAAAAAAATTTTAAAAAATAAATTTATTAATAATTTATGAAATTTAAAATTCTTACAACTTATAAATAAAATTTTAACAAAACTATTTTTTGTTACTATTTAATGAATTTTTTAAAAGAGAAATCGTAGTATTTTAAAATAAAAAAGTTGAAAGATAAAATATTCCTTTTTTAAGACAAAAATCGCCCGTTCTTTGTAAAAATAGACAAAGACTGGTCCTGTGTTTACTCTATAATTATCATCGTCATCACCTCTTTATGTTTGTTGGCGTTGCTATAAAGTTGATGACTAGAAATTCAAAAAGAGTGAAAGATGCAGGTATAATGAGGAAGAATCTAATATTGGCTTTATACATAGTGAAAGATGTGACAATAACAATAACTGGAAAATGGTATCTGTCTTAGTTTCTCCATCTTGGCTAAGATCATGGCTAGGTTCATAGATATAAAGAAACTCCATTAGTGCATTACATAGATTTCTCCATGCCCACAAATATTCACACCTTTTTATTTTGTTCCACCAGCATGCATAACTCTACAAATCTCCACTCTTGCTGATGAAGAAACATTATTGTGTAAGCAAGGAGTTCGGGAACTCTTGCATTCAACCCACATTATTCTTAAGATTTTGTGAATTTGAATAGCGATTTTAATAAAGCAGATTCGAGAAGATCGATGTATTTGTTCTGAAGAAGAGATTCTGCAAAATTGTGAGGCTGCTATTCTATTGCATCATTAACTTCTGATGATTTGACTTCTCAATATATATAAACCCTAAAATTTGAACAATCATCTTCTTGTATTCTAAGTCTCTTGCCCCATAGATATATAATGACTAATGCTAAGTGAAAGAGTTAAACCGATACATTTTTGTAGAGAGAAAGGAATGCGTTATATTTGTAACAATCACTTTTCCATTATCAATATAAAATTTAGATTCCTCGTTTTCCCAAATTTACCTCCAACAGTCCATGTATTTCTCTCAACGTGTTAATAAATCATGTGTAAGCATCGAAGGTTCATTGTTAGGCACATTACGAAGGTTCAAATTCAAATATACATCATTTCATCAATATAATAAAGAAAACACAATAATGTGACCAAATCATTTTAATAATTAAGTCTAACTAAATTAGTGTAATAGTTTAAGAATTGATAATCAGATACTATATTATGAAAAAAAAAAAAGAAATGACAAAAGAATAAAAAGAAAATTTTAGTTGAATTTAATTAAAAAATAATTTTGTTATCTAATAATTTTCAAAAAAAAAATAAAAAAAGAACAGGCAAATATCTCACACCAGCCAGCGCATGAATTTTAGGCAACTAATTAATTAGTAAACCCATCAATTTGAAAGGTTGAGATACATGGCAGCAAATTAATTTTGGACAACTATTCAAATAAAAATAGTAAAAATAACTTTTTATGAAAATGTTTTGTTTAAAAGTATAATTTATTTATTTAGTTATATTTTAAATAAAGACAATATTTTTATATCATATCAAAATTTAATCATATAATCCATCATCTAAAAATAAAAAAAAATTATATAAAGACAATTATAAAATTTTCATTGTAATATTCACTTTAATTTTGATCAACTTTAACAGATAATTCGGAATAGGCCAGGGTATTCAAATCCAAACTGATCCAAATTAAACCGCTCATCCAATCTAATTCAAATCGAAAATCGATTAAAATCACACTAATTCGGATTTAATTGGATTCTATTTTTAGCAAACCGCTGGATCGGATCGGATTTCGGATCTACTTCTGATAATCGATCAAATCCAATCCAAACCGCACAATGTGCTATAATATTATTATTTTATTATTATATTTTCAATTATACTTATAACATGTTTAATTTGTTATATATTTTTATATTATTCATGTATTATTATTATTTAATAAATATTTTATATTCAAAATATTATTTATTTATTTATTTTAACTAACTTATAATTTTATTTCTATTGTTATGTTATTGTTAACTTTTTAAGATATTGTTGAGATTTATTATGTCATTGTTAATTATTTAAAATTTGATGTTAAGACTTGTTATATGCATTTAATTTTTTTAATTTACAAAACCGTAAATCCAATCCAATTCAAACTGTTTGAAATTAGATCGGATCGGATCGAATATTTTTAAAAACATCATTCAATTCAAACTGCACCACAAATAAAATTAACGTTCGAATCGAATAAATTTTTGTCTCAAAACCAATTCAAATCGTACCGCGAACACCCCTAAGTCGGGATACCATCTTCAATTTCAATCTTTATTTTTATCTATGGCAATTTAGCGCGATAGATATAAAAGTCTTGTGTAGAGGCTAAGCGAATAAAAAAAGTCCACATGATTGCATTTGAAATTAATTTGCCTATATATAAATAACGTATAAAACTTTCGTGTTTTCATATAATTATTTCAAAAATAGTTTATAGATACTAAAAATTAATTATTAAATAAACTATTAGCTATTACGTACATTTAATTTATATATATCTTTTTAATAGAATAATTAATTATAAAAATAATATTTTTTTTAGAATTTGATGTTATAATAATTAATCAAACCTCTTTATAATATAATAATTAAATTTGTTTATAAACAATAATAAACTTTAACTACCAGCATTGTCTCTTTTGTATTTTTATTCGTATTTTAATTAAATGTGAGTTAAGTTTAATTATATAAAACTTGATTAAAATGTGAACATAAAATTGTTCAGTACTTCTATTTAAATGGTTGATTGATTTTTTTTTTTGAAATAAGAAACTCAACACAGTAAGGTATAGCATTTAGAAAGTCCAGAGTTATAATACAAATACTAAACAAAAAAATTGAAGTTATCTCCGACATTACCATTAACAACTAGACTGAACAAAGCCAACCCACTCTTTGTAACTCCTAATCGACTTGGTAATAACTTTCGCAACGCATGTTTCTTGATTCTTGAAATCCTGGCATTCCTTTCCAACCACGTATTCCAAATAATAGCAAAAAAACAAATCAGCCACCTGTTACGTTCGACTTTTCTTACAGGAGCTCCTATCCAACTCTCAAAGTATTGCTTAATGGTTCCTGGAATAGACCAAAATTTATTATAGGCGTATATCCAAGCACACCACACCTGCCACGTGAACTCATAGCCAATGAATAAGTGGAAATCATTCTCAGTTTCTTTTTTTACATAAAACACAAATCATATCCCTGTGATCAATAATTCCCAATCTAATCAATCTTTTCTTAGTATTGACCCTAGTAACTAACACAAACCAAGTGAATAGCTCAACTCTTTGTGGTACTAGTCCTCTCCATATAGATCTAGTGAAACTATAACTCGTAATGTCCTCCGAGAGAGTCTCAGCCTGCAAAACCTGCACAAATGAGTTAGTAGAATAAATTCCTGATCTATCAAATTTCTATACTATTCTGTCCTCTCTCTCACTTGTTAACCTGACAGATTATAGAATTTCATAAAATTGGTTAACTAATTCTAACTCCCATTGAAATAATATTCTTCTCCAATAAAAGTTCTATATCCACTCTAACCCATCTCAAAACCTACAGTCTCCTATAACATAGTTATAGTTATTTTTTGAAAACTATAACTATCTTTTGATGATAGTTATAGTTATTTTTAGGACAATAATTTTAAATATGAAATGACTTTTTAGCCATAAATTGACTAACATCTCAACATTACAATTACAATTTTTTTTTCTTTTTCCTTCTCAACCTCTGCTGCCGTGTATTTGTATTTCTTGAAATTTGAAGGTATGCTTTTAAATTTTAGATTTTTGCAGCAGCTTCACATACATTGACTGAAATACCTTTATACCCGAAGCAGAGCTTTTAAACTTTAATTTTTAGGCAAAATGAAGATAATAAAAACATCTTTTTATAAAGATACTTTGTTAAAAGTATAACTTATTTATTTAACCACATTTTAAACAAAAATAATACTTTTATAAATATCAAAATCGAACTATACAATCCATCATCTAAGGATCAAAAAGTAATATTTTATATAAAGACAATTATAAAATCTTCATTGTAGTATTCACCAAATTTTTATACTTTGAACAATAGGAAAACTCTACTATTTCTATTTATTATTCCAAAATTTAAAGCTTTGAACTATATTACCACAGGTCCAACAATCTTTTGAGATATATTAAATATTCGATAGCATCAATTCATTAGGAAAGGACCGATTCCCACCAATTGAAAAGAAATTAAAAGGGCATGCATTGATGGTCACCTCTTATATTTGCCCTAGATATAAAGTTCATCACGATGACTATATGAAAATGACGGAAAATAATAAAGGGGCTTGAGGAATTAAGGATCTCATTATCGTCATGTTTGAATAACTTTAATCTTTATACAACTAATGAAGTTTCTCTTGGTCACCACCCACCTTGTCTAACATCATGACTAGGTTCATAGGTAGAGAGGAACCTCATTACGTGGATTTCTCTATAACCACATATATAACTTAATTCACACCTTTATTTTATGTGTAAAATAACAAAATTACTGTCCATTATAAAGAGAACGTTGTTGCTCATTTGTCTAGCCATGACACTAACTAGTGGCTAGTGAAGCAGTGCAAAGGGTTAATGATTTGTTGGTTGTCTCTTGGAGTTCCTCTGAACGCTTCATGTGTGTGCTGTAACCATTTGCTATAACAGATATAGTAATTAAGTTCTTCAAATGAAGTGTTTGGGGGAACTCCAGGGTGCATTCGACATTGCTTAGCAAGAATGAGCCGAACTTATTTTACTCTTTAACATACATTATTATTATTATTATTATTATTATTATTATTATTATTATTATTATTATTATTTAATTTTCATACACTGTTATAGTAAATATTTTATGTTGTCACTATTATTATTACTATTTATTTTTAGAAAAAGTTTAGATAAATTTAATACCTGTTATTTTATCAAATTTAAAATATATTTTCAAATATAATAAACAAACATCAATAAAATAGTATATAAATTATTATAAGTTTATTATTTAATATTTGCATTGCACCTTTGATGTTGGTCGCAGTGATTAAGATAATTCTATCTGTTGCTGCATTGGAAAGGATGCATATTGCATTGTGACATTTGGAGAAGCTCAGATATATATTCATGATTATCTGCAGCAAATAACGACGTGGTTTGAAGTTGCAGTGCTGCTGGCTGTTGTGTGAGTCACACTCTGGCTGTTGAAATGCAAACTTTTATATATTTGTAACTTGAAAATTAAATTAGTCTGTTACGATGATATTCATTGTGGTATTGTTCCATTGCAGTTAATAGCATTGCAAAAATATCATGTGTGCACAGAAAATTTAATTATTAAATTAATTATTATATATATATATATATTATTTTTTTATTTTTAATGTGTACATATTTTAATATATATTTTATACTAATAATCAATTTAAAAACTATTTTTTGTACATGTAATATAATTATAGCAGTCACATTATGGCCAATTTACATGAATTAATAGATATAAATTTGTACATAAACAAGTAGGGCTGCGTGTCTTATAATATATAAAACTGATAATGCTGATGGCTAAAAAGCCAGAATTTGATGTTTGAGGAACTATGGTTTGAAGTTCTGAAAGTTATACAGTAACCACTAAATTAAAAAAGTGGTTAAAATCTATTATAACTGTCTCTGGCTCTCATTGTGTATAAATAGGTGACTGTGAGTGTAATATAAATATATTTTCCTTTTCATTCAGTTCTGTAGTTCTTATAATTCAAGAATTTATTCTGCAACTCATCAAAAATTTAATATGATAAGGATGATCTTCTCATCTATTGTGGAACTTTTAATCTTATAGATACAAGATGTGACGTCTCTCATTGTCTTTTTGGATTTTCATTATGTATTTAAATGTTATTCTCATTGTCTTTTTGAATTTTTATTATGTATTTAAATATTATTCTCCAATTTTGTATAATGTAAATGTATATTCTTTTTAGACGTTGACTTTGAAAAAATATGTTGTATTTTATATCTTTTTAGACTGTATTATATTATCTGCAAGAAAATGGTGGAACATTTGTAACAGAAACTTTGTAACAAATTTAAAATTATTATAAAAAAAGTATTTTTTTGTAACAAAAATTAATAATTGTTACATAATAATAATAATATTTTGTAATAATAATACAATTTGTTACAAAACGTTTTGATATTTTGTAACGATTAGATTTTTTTGTTACAAATTGTATTGGCTTTTGTAACGAATCAGTATTTTGTTGCAAAATTTTAAAATATTTTGTAACAAAAAATGAAGTTTTTGCAAAAATTTAAAATATTTTGTAACAAAAAATTAATTTGTCACAAAATTTAATATTATTTGTTTGTCACAAAATACAAGAATTTTTGTAACTAAAAAAATTTATTTTAAAATGTTAAAATCTTTAAGATAATTTTATTTTATTTTAAAATTTTTATTTTTTAAAATATTATTTTTGTTAGTTAATTATTTTTTATATAATCTTTATTGGATATTTGGTATAATTGAAATTATAATTTTGGTAATTGAAAAATAAGAAAGAATTATATAATTTAATTTAAATAAATTCTCTATCATTATTAATTTGAACTCGTAGAAATTAATTTATTAGAAATGATTAGATTGATTTTTATAAATACTTTAAATTTAAGTCAGTTAATATTTATGTATAATTTTTATTATAATTAGTTATTTTATAAATTGAAATTAAAGTTCCGGTGATAGAAAAATAATGAAAAGTTATATCTTTTAATTTGAATAATTAATATTGAGTTTAAACTATTTTTTATAAGAATGTGATTAATATGTTCATTTTATATTTTAAATTAAAAATAATTAATTAAATTTAGTAATATGTTGATAAATAATGTTCTTAAATATTTTAAATGGAATATATTTAGTGTTAAAATTACTCTACCCTCTAATTTTATCAAAATATCTATTCATATCTATCCTTATCCTTTTATAAAATCCTAATTTCTAATCCTAATTCTCAAATTAATTCAAAATCCTAATTTCCCCCATTTCTAACCCTAACAGCCGTAGCCTCACCTCCTTCAATGTAAGAAACACACACACAACATACCCTTACACACAGACACGCGAAACAGAGAAGAAGAGACGGAGAAGAAGAAGACCGTGTCGGCGTCGCGCCTCACCGCCGTGAAGCCGATGTCCCACGCGTCGCCGTCAACATTGACGAAGAGGGGAGAGAGTGAGACGTTGAGACAGAGAGCTACTGTTGCGGAAAATGCGATGGAGGAGAGGACGCTGCCAGCTCTGTCGCGCCTGGTCACTTCCAAGCTCACCGTTGGAGATTACTGTTCCTTCACCACTGATGCGTCGCTGTTGAGCTACTCTGCTTCGTCTCGTGACTCTCACATCAGCCCCTATGCATCTCCTTCCTGGCTCGTCGCCTCCTCTGCGTGACAGCGTCTCGCGTCGTCGTCATTGTCGTGAAGCCCTCGTCCGGCGTGGCTCGTCGTTGCTGCTGCCTTCTCCTTGCCATACTTTGTTTCTTCGTGCTTGGTCTCCATCTTCTCAGGTATTTTTTAATTTTTTTCATTTATTCAGTTATTGACTTATTACCTCATTGGGTTATAATTTGATTAACTGAGAAACTGATTAATCTGTCGATTCTGTAAAGGTTTTACAATGTATGATAAGAAATAGATGAGAACTAACTAAACCTGTAACTTATCAAATCAATTTCTAACCAATTTCTACTTATCAACCTTACTTTTCTTGTTTTGGAGTCAAGCAATTCTGCCGTGTACTAACAGATTCTTTATTGTTGTTGATTATATTTAGTTGATTGTAATTTTGTTAATTCAGACAAATTATTCAATAGTGTAATATATTGTTGTTTTATATTATTGTTATTCTAGATGACTTCATCAAATACACCATCAAAAACACCATCCTCTCAAATTTTGTTGGCAGAGGAAAAAGGTTCATTACGAATCTGAGTGTTAATTTTGTATAACAAGTATTAAAATTAATATTTGATGATAATCTCTCCACATAAGCACGCTTAATCACATTATAAACCTAATTGAGTTATCGGTAGTGATATATAATTGGCAAAGATTGTAGCACTTTTTGGAAAAAATTAATTAATTTTTATGTTGATTTTTTATTTTTTTGATGCCCTAATTGCATTATAACTTGTGAATCCTATTTTTTTATATTCAATATTTTGACAAACTGCCATGGCTTATAATCTATTGATACTTGCCTTTTTGGAGCTGACTAAGGCTTTTAACGTAAAAGAGCTGAAGCTGAGGCAAAAGCATATATATTTGAAATCCAGATTACTTTCTTTTCTCCAATATTGACTGAACTGTAAAAGTGAGTGAGTATGGTCTTAACACTTCTCTTTTCAAATGATTGTTTGATTAATTCCAAATTATTGGTTAAGCATATCAAAATATGCAAATGTAGAACTAGTATCTAATTAATAGTTAGGATTTTGCACCTAAATAGAAGATTTTGATGAAAGGATAAAGACTATATGTTTTACAGATTTAAATATTTGAAAACCCCTCAACTTGCTTATTGTTTGGCTGGATTTTCAGCTTGGAAGGATTCCTCATTCTACTTGTAATTGGTATTCAAATTGTTGTAGTTCTTTTTATCTCTGTCACTCCTTTTGAACTGCATTTTGTTACAGATATTCAACTCAGATTAGTTTTCAACCATAAATGATGGTGCTCTCAAGGTTGTGGTTAATGATTGTGATTAATGATGGAGGGTGCTATGAATGTGGTTATGGGAAATGCTCCTGAAATTGGGAATGCTTTACTTGCAAGTCCTTAGGTTCTGTCAGCATGAAATTTTAAAAACATATTATGTTACAGATATAATTGATCAGCTGAATGAATTTTCCAACCTTATTTAGGTACGCAAAATCACATTCACATGCTTATTCAAATGGATTTCTACCCAACCTAATATATTATTTATTTATTTTTTTCTCTTAAACTATTAGGTATTGATGAGCGGATAATTTATACGCTTTTTGGCATTGTTTTTAGGTAGTTTTTAGTATGATCTAGTTACTTTTAGGGATGTTTTCATTAGTTTTTATGCTAAATTCATATTTCTGGACTTTAATATGAGTCTGTGTGTTTTTCTGTGATTTCAGGTATTTTCTGGCTGGAATTGAGGGACCTGAGCAAAACTCTGATAAGAAGGCTGACATAGGACTGCTGATATTGTTGGAACCTGACCTCCCTGCACTCAAAATAGATTTTCTGGAGCTACAGAACTCCAAATGGCGCGCTCTCAACGGAGTTGAAAAATAGACATACAGAGCTTTCCACCAATATATAATAGTCTATACTTTATTCGTAATTAGACGACGTAAACTGGCGCTCAACGCCAGTTCCATGCTGCATTCTGGAGTCAAACGCCAGAAACACGTCACGAACCAGAGTTGAACGCCAGAAACACGTTACAACTTGGCGTTCAACTCCAATAAAAGCCTTTGCATGTGTAACATTCAAGCTCAACCCAAGCACACACCAAGTGGGCCCCGGAAGTGGATTTCTACATCAATTACTTACTTCTGTAAACCCTAAGTAGCTAGTTTATTATAAATAGGACATTTTACTATTGTATTCTCATCCTGGATTGTATTTTTGATCCTGTGATCATGTTTTGGGGGCTGGCCATTCGGCCATGCCTGAACTTTCATCACTTATGTATTTTCAACGGTGGAGTTTCTACACACCATAGATTAAGGGTGTGGAGCTCTGCTGTACCTCAAGTTTCAACGCAAGTACTACTATTTTCTATTCAATTCGACTTATTCTTATTCTAAGATATTCGTTGCACTTCAACATGATGAATGTGATGATCCGTGACACTCATCATCATTCTCACCTATGAACGCGTGACTGACAACCACTTCCGTTCTACCTTAGACCGGGCGCATATCTCTTGGATTCCTTAATCAGAATCTTTGTGGTATAAGCTAGAATTAATATCGGCATTCATGGGAATCCGGAAAGTCTAACCTTGTCTGTGGTATTTCGAGTAGGATTCCAGGATTGAATGACTGTGACGAGCTTCAAACTCGCGATTGTTGGGCGTTAGTGGCAGACGCAAAAGAATCAAGGGATTCTATTCCAACATGATCGAGAATCGACATATGATTAGTCGTGCTGTGAAAGAGCATTTGGACCATTTTCACTGAGAGGATGGGATGTAGCCATTGACAATGGTGATGCCCTACATACAACTTGTCATAGAAAGGAGTGACAAAGATTAGATAAAAGCAGTAGGAAAGCAGAGATTCAAAAGGAACACAGCATCTCCATGCACCTATCTGAAATTCCCACTATTGAATTATATGAGTAACTATTTACTATTTTATTCCTTTGCGTATACTATAATTTCTTAAATATAGTTGAATCCGCCTGACTGGGATTTACAAGATGACCATAGCTTGCTTCATACCAACAATCTCTGTGGGATCGACCCTTACTCACGTAAGGTATTACTTGGACGACCCAGTACACTTGCTGGTTAGTTGTGCGGAGTTGTGACAACGTGTGATTTATGTTTGAGAGCACCAAGTCTTTGGAGCCATTGTTGATGATCACAATTTCGTGCACCAAGTTTTTGGCGCCGTTGCTGGGGATTGTTCGAGTTTGGACAACTAACGGTTCATCTTGTTGCTCAGATTAGGTAATTTTCTTTTAAAAAAAAGTTTTCATAAATTTTTTTCAAAATTTTTCTTTGTTTTCGTTTTTCCTAAAAATTATTTTCGAAAAAAATAATAAAATAAAATACCCAAAAAAATTCATAAAATCATAAAATTAAAAAATATTTTGTGTTTCTTGTTTGAGTTTTGAGTCAATTTTTAAGTTTGGTGTCAATTGCATGCTTTAAAAATCTCTTGCATTTTTTGAAAATTCATGCATTTATAGTTTTTTCATGATCTTCAAGTTCTTCTTGGTAAATCTTCTTGTTTGATCTTGATGTTTTCTTGTTTTGTATCTGTTCCGAGGGTTACCTGAAACTGTAGGTCGATCTCAGACGAGACCTTCTGTGTTGGTCGGAGCCGACGTGTCCGGTAGGTGTACGGCGGCCGGAGCTGACGTGTCCGACTTGTTGGACTTGGTGATGGTGCTGATCCTTCGTCCCCGGAGGGTGGGGGGTATCTGCAAGGGACTCCGATGCTTAAGTTAGCAAGGGTATTAAGCAGGTATTAAGTAGAATCAGAGTATGAGTTATACCTGGGTGCTCCAGTGTATTTATAATGGTGAGATGTGGCCTCCTGTGGATAAGATAAGTTAGTTATCTTATCTTATCTTTATCTTATCTTTAAGTGAGGTCATCTTATCTTCAAGGGAACCGCCTTTATCTTTCTGGGCTTTGGCTGCCTTTAGATTGGGCTGTGTTCCTTCGTTTTGGGCCTGCTTTGGGCTCCTTTGGCGATTTGGCCGAGCTCTTTGAGAAGAGGTCGGGCATTGGCCGAGCTCTTTGAGAAGAGGTCAGATAGTCTGACCTAAAGATGTTGGTCGGCTTGTCGTTAAACATCCCGGGTCGGACAGCTTGACCCAGGGTATGAACAGTGCCCCTGCTTGAGTTCGATCTTTCCGTGAGATCGTGCTTTTCAGAGCTTCGATCTCTTTGGAAGTCGTGCTCAAGCATCTGTCTGGCTTGTTTCTTCATTGCTTCGCAATCATTGCAGATTTTCTAGAGGTTTGGTACTTCATAGTCCAACCTCTTTTGAGTGGTAGTGTGGGTTTTCTACCCTTGCCTTCTGGATCACGCCTTGCTTTAAGTTTTGTGTTGACAACCTTCTGCTTTGGCAAAGTTATCCTTGCGGCTTGATATCCGAGCTTTTAGTGACTTGTCCCATGACTTTTTAGTGTTCTTTATATAGAACCTTTTTTTAGTCTTGGATGATGTTCGTAGCCCTGTTTGAGATTTTGCCTTCTTTGAGTGGAGTTGTATCCTTTTTGGTTAAGCGCATTTAAGCCTTAAGTTGTTTCCCAACCTTTTGGCTTGTTCTTTTTTGAAGTCGTACTTGCGCCTCTTCTTTAGCTGACGTCGACCTGTATGACTTTGCCCCTGCTTGAGTTCGGACTTTTTCCGTGAGACCGTGCTTTCAGAGTTTCGATCTCTTCGGGGAAGTCGTGCTCAAGCATCCTGTCTTTGGTCGATCTTTGAGTAGTTTCTCCTTGTGCGAGTCTGGTATTGCCCCTTTTAGTTTGTTGATGGGGACTTTTCAGCCTTCTTCTGACTTGTTTGTCTTCACTGCTCGGGCTTTTTAGTCATAATCCAACAACTTTTTAGGTAGTGTTCCGATGGGGAACCTTTTTATAGTTTGTTTGGATGACTTTTTAGCGCCGTTTTGATTTGTGCTTTCGCCTTTTAAGTAGTGTCTTTTTTCAAGACTTCGTACCTTTTAGCAAAACATTCCTGGCCTTCCTCTGGCCGTTTGCGAGATGTCTTTGTCCGTTTTTGTGGATCTTTGTAGAGTGTCGGTACTTTGTTGTCTGACCTCTTTTGATCACTTCTGATTTTGTCCACTTTCTGCTTTGTTCGAGGTGGTCCTTGGGGTTAATTTGTCCGACGACCTTTTGGTGTTTCTGTAGAACACTTTTTAGTCATTCTGAACAATTTTGATAGCCTTGTCGTGGAGCCGTGGCTTTTTGGGCAGAGCTATGTCCGTTTTAGCGCACGTTTTTCGTTGGTCCGACTTCTTCTTGTCGGTCCAAGCTGTAGCTTTCGTTGGTCCGACTTCTTCTTATCGGTCCAAGCTGTAGCTTTCGTTGGTCCGACTTATTCTTGTCGGTCCAAGCTGTTGCTTTCGTTGGTCTGACTTCTTCTTGTCGGTCCAAGCTGTAGCTTTCTAAGTTATTTCTGTAATCCTCTTTTTTGGACCTTGTTCAGGTCTCTTTCGGGGATTACTTTTATAACTTGTTTTGTAGGAAACCAACTTCGTTTAGGTCGATCTCTTCTAAGTTATTTTTGTAATCCTCTTTCTTGGACCTTTGTTAGGTCTCTTTCAGGGATTACTTTGATAACTTTTTTTTTTTAGTGGTAGGAGTCCGATTTGGTTATGTCGGTCTCCTTTAAGTTATTTTTTGTAGTCCTCTTTCTTGGATCTTTGTCAGATCTCTTTCAGGGACTACTTGTATAACTTTTTAGTGATAGGAGTCCGACTTGGTTGTGTCGGTCTCCTTTAAGTTATTTTTCGTAGTCCTCTTTCTTGGATCTTTGTCAGATCTCTTTCAGGGACTACTTGTATAACTTTTTGTTCTGGGCTGACTTTGTTATGTCAGGCCCTTCTAAGTTAAAGTAATCCTCTTTAATAGGGTTGGCCAGACCTCTTTCCAGGGTTTACTTATAACTTGGGTTGACTTGGTTCGACTTCTTAACGTTCGACCAGTCCTTAAGTTATTATTTTAGCGATCCGTAAGACCTCGTCAGGTTCTTTTTTAGATCACTTTCGATAACTTCTTACATTATTCTGTGTTCATCTTTGCCGATTTGTAGAAAGTGGTTGTCATCTCTAGATCGTCCTTTGGGTGAATCGCGTTTTCACCTTTATCGGACGGTTGTCTTTATTATGATCGTGCAGTGAAATTGTTTTTCACTTTCTGCCAATCTGTTGCTTTATAATCGGGCGATGAACTCCGCTTTCACTTTTTTGCCGACCTTGTCGAAATCGGGTGATGAATTCTGGTTTCATCTTTGCCGACTTTTATCATGATCGGGCGGTGAATTTGATTTTCACCCCGCCGACCTTGTCGTGATCCGGCAGTGAAATTTGCGTTTCAGATTAATGCATCTTGGTATAGCAGTGAATTTTGTTTTCACTTTGTCGAAATCAAATGATGAATTCGGTTTTCATCGTGGTCGGGCGGTGAAGTTGGTTTTCACCTTGCCGACTTGTCGCTTTGTAATCGGACGATGAGTTTGGTTTTCATAGTCGGGCGTCTTTGGTAGGAAACTTTTTAGGGAATCTGCAATCTTTTAAACAATAATATAAAGATAAGAGTGTGTACATGTTAGTACTTACCTTTCTAGGTCGGGCAATCTTTTTGGATCTCGGCCTGGTGCCCTTTTTAGATTGCAGGCATGCCATGACCTTGGTAGCTCTTGCCCTTCGAGTTCGGACAGTCTGTAGCAACCTTTCCTCAGTTCTTCTAAACAACTTGGTATGGTCCTTTCCAGTTGGCTGCTAGCTTTCCTTCTCCAGGTCGAGTTGTTCCGATATCATTTCGGATTAGGATGAGGTTGTTGTTGGCAAAGCTTCGCTGTACTACCTTCTGATTGTATCTTGAGGCCATTCGACGTTTTAACGCCTCTTCCTTGATCGGAGCTCTCTCTCAGACTCTTGGAAGTAGGTCGAGTTCTTTCCTTTGGATTTGGGAGTTGACCTCTTCATTATAGAAGATCATTCTGGGGGATCCTTCTTTGATCTCTACTGGGATCATTTCCTCCATTTCGTAAATCAATCGGAAGGGTGATTCCCCCGTGGTGAAGTGTGGAGTTGTCCGATATGCCCATAGGACTTGTGGGAGCTCTTCAGCCCAAGCTCCCTTTACGTCCTATAGTCTCCGTTTTAACCTAGCTAGTATGACTTTGTTGGCAGCTTCTACTTGTCCATTGGCTTGTGGGTGTTCTTGTAATAATGTTTCTGTACAAGAATTTCTGACTTCTTTGAGCAGTGGCATTAGCTAGGGGCTCTGCCTCAATCCATTTTATGAATACCCCTACAATGAGGAACTTGACTTGTCCCGATCCTTGGAGAAATAGTCCGAGGAGGTCGAGTCCCCTCTTTGCAAACGGCCAAGGTGATGTTACACTGATGAGCTCCTCTGGTGGGGCAATGTGGAAGTTGGCATGCTTTTTGATGTAAAGCTTTGACTTTGTATTTGGTTTTTGCTCTGTTGTTTCCTCCAAAGGGTGCCCCTGGACCTTCGTGTGAGTCCTGGGGTTTTCCTTTTACTGCTGTATCTGACACCGGATATTTTGCTGTTATTGTTCGAGTTGTTGCCCGAGTTGTTTGGTAGTAACCCCATAGTTGACCTATGTCTTTGAGATGTATACTAAGATCCCGGACGGCATGTCTAATTGACTGGATTCCATAGTTTTTTAATGCGTGTTACTGTGGCTGACCCTGAGTACATCCCTGAGATTGACTTGTTGTGGTCTTGTGATGTAGCCTGGATGAGGCTTCTGTTATTGCCCCCTAGTTTGGTGTTGGCTAGTTTTGAAAATGCATCAGCTCGGGCGTTCTGCTCCCGAGGTATGTGTTGGACTTCATGTTCCCGAGTTGTCCGAGTTGTTTTCTGTTTTTGTCCAGGGTCCCCCGAATTGTCCAAGATGTTTTCTGGTTTTGTCCAGGGTCCCCCGAATTATCCGAGCTGTCCTCTATAGGATTCTTCCAGCTAAGTTTGCTTTCTGTAGGATGTCTTTTATGGGCTGGTTGGTCCGAACTCTGATAGTGTGAGCTTGAAAGTATGGGTGGAGTCATCGAGAGGTGAGTATGAGGGTGTAGGCAAACTTTTTCTATCTGTTGATGGTTTAGTTCGGTCCCTTGTAGAGCTTTGCTGATGAAGTAGACGGGTTGTTGTCCACTTTCATCTTCTCTGACTAGTGCTGAGGCTTTTGCCTGACTTCCCACTACTAGGTGTAATGAGTTCTTCACTTTCCCGTGGTCTGGAAAGAATGGGTGATTGCCCCAAGAATTTTGAAATCTCGGAAGGCTTGTTCGTACTCCGTTGTCCTTTTCAACTCGTCCGACCTCTTTGGTGTGAGGTGGACTTTCAACTCGTTCGACCTCTTTGGTGTGAGGTAGATGTTTAACTCGTCCGACCTCTTTGGTGTGAGGTGGACTTTCAACTCGTCCGACCTCTTTGGTGTGAGGTAGATGTTTAACTCGTCCGACCTCTTTGGTGTGAGGTGGACTTTCAACTCGTCCGACCTCTTTGGTGTGAGGTGGACCTTCAACTCGTCCGACCTCTTTGGTGTGAGGTGGACCCTAAACTCGCCCGATATCTTTGGTGTGAGGTGGACCTTAAACTCATGTCCGACCTCTTTAGTGTGAGGTGGACCTTAACTCACTCGACCTCTTCGGTGTGAGGTGGACCTTCAACTTGTCCGACCTCTTTGGTGTGAGGTTGAGCTTCGACTTGTCCGACCTCTTTGGTGTGAGGTAGACCTTCGACTTGTCCGACCTCTTTGGTGTGAGGTTGACCTTCAATTTGTCCGACCACTTTGGTGTGAGGTGGACCTTCAACGCGTCTGACCTCTTTTGTTTTTGATTGGGCGAGTTGATGGGATCTTCTCAATGTTGCATATTTCTCGGTAGATATCCACAACAGACACCCGAAGGGGGTGTAATTGTGGTATTTTCTAGGCTTCTCTCCATGTTGATCTTCTTTTTTCTTGGACTCTTTATCCTTATCCCGAGAGGAGTAGGAATGTTCGGTTTTTGAGATCTCTCCTAGTCGAGAGTTTTCCTCCATGTTGATGTACTTCTCTGCCCGTTCCTGTACCTCGTTCCGAGATGTTTGGGTGCTTCTTGGATATTGAGTGGCTAAAAGGTCCTTCTCGTAGACCATTGATGAGACCCCTGATAGCTGCTTCTGTTGGCAGACTTTGTATGTCCAGACATGTTTTGTTGAATCTTTCCATGTAGTTGCGAAGGCTCTCTCGATCTCCTTGCTTGATCCCTAATAGGCTTGATGCGTGTTTGGCTTTGTCCTTCTGGATGGAGAATAACGGATTGCATCTGAGGCCTCCGTGAGATACATCCTGCTTCTGAAATTGCTAAGATGATAGCTTGGATCTGATGTGCCGTCGTACGGAGTCATGTTGGGAGCTTTGAAGTCTTTTGGGACCTTTAGCTTTCATGATCTCTTTGGTGAATGGGTCTTGATCTTTGTGGGGGCTATCTTCGTGACTGGATTGAGCCGTCTCGGTTTTGAGATCAGCTTCGAGTTTTAAGAGCTTATCTTTTAACTCTCGGCGTCGCCTAGTTTCCCTTCGGAGGTCCTTCTTGGCTTCCCGTTGATGCTCGTCTTCTTTTTCAAGTTTTTGGAGGCGGTTTTGTTGAGCTTGTTGTGCTTCCATGATTTTTGTGTTTGCAGGTTACATATCTCCCCCGTTTTGGGGTGTGTTTTTGGGGGTGGCGCCCGCGTTTTTATGCGGCGTTCTATCTTCTAGATCTGAATCGTGGTCGTTGTCATGGTTGTCCGCCATGGTGGTGGGATGACTTCCAGATTCCCCGGCAACGGCGCCAATGTTCCGAGGGTTACCTGAAACTGTAGGTCGATCTCGGACGAGACCTTATGTGTTGGTCGGAGCCTACGTGTCCGGTAGGTGTACGACGGCCGGAGCTGACGTGTCCGACTTGTTGGATTTGGTGATGGTGCTAATCCTTCGTCCCTGGAGGGTGGGGGGGTACCTGCAAGGGACTCGGATGCTTAAGTTAGCAAGGGTATTAAGCAGGTATTAAGTAGAATCAGAGTATGAGTTATACCTGGGTGCTCCAGTGTATTTATAATGGTGAGATGTGGCCTCCTGTGGATAAGATAAGTTAGTTATCTTATCTTATCTTTATCTTATCTTTAAGTGAGGTCATCTTATCTTCAAGGGAACCGCCTTTATCTTTCTGGGCTTTGGCTGCCTTTAGATTGGGCTGTGTTCTTTCGTTTTGGGCCTGCTTTGGGCTCCTTTGGCGATTTGGCCGAGCTCTTTGAGAAGAGGTCGGGCATTGGCCGAGCTCTTTGAGAAGAGGTCGGATAGTCTGACCTAAAGATGTTGGTCGGCTTGTCGCTAAACATCCCGGGTCGGACAGCTTGACCCAGGGTATGAACAGTATCTTTTGTTGTTTTTCATATGCATTTTTTGTTTGTTAGAGTCCAAGCATTAAAGAATTCTAAGTTTGGTGTCTTGCATGTTTTCTTTGCATCAAAAATTTTTCAAAAATATGTTCTTAATGTTCATCATGATCTTCAAAGTGTTCTTGGTGTTCATCTTGGCATTCATAGTGTTCTTGCATGCATCATGAGTTTTGATTCATAATTTTCATGTTGTGAGTCATTTTTGTTGTTTTTCTCTCTCATCATTAAAAATTCAAAAATAAAAAATATATTTTCCTTATTTCTCTCCTAATTTTCGAAAATTTGAGTTGTCTTAGTCAAAAATTTTTAAAATTAGTTGTTTCTCAAAAGTCAAGTCAAATTTTCAATTTTAAAAATCCTATCTTTTCAAAACTTTTTTTTAAAAATCAAATCTTTTTCATTTTTATCTTATTAATTTTGAAAATTTTAAAATTATTTTCAAAATCTTTTTCTTAATTTTATTTTAAATTTTCGAAATTACACTAACAATTAATGTGATTGATTCAAAAATTTGAAGTTTGTTACTTTCTTGTTAAGAAAGGTTCAATCTTTAAATTCTAGAATCTTATCTTTTAGTTTCTTGTTAGTTAAGTAATGAATTTTAATTTTAAAAATTAAATCTATCTTATCCTATCTTTTATATCATATCTTTTTCAAAATTTTATCTTTTTCAAAAATTTGATTTTAAAATATCTTATCTAACTTCTTATCTTCTTATCTTTTCAAATTTGATTTTAATATCTCTTCCAACTAATTATTTAACTTTTTGTTTGTTTCTTATCTTTTTCAAAACCACCTAACAACTTTCTCTCTCATTTTTGAAAATATCTCATCTCTTTTTCAAAAATTCTTTTTAATTTTAATTTTAATTCTATCTCATCTTTAATTTTCGAAAATCATTAACTCCTTTTCAAAATTAATTTTCGAATTCTCTCTCTCATCTTCTTCTATTTATTTATTCATTTACTAACACTTCTCTTCACCTCTCTTCATCTCCAATCACTGCCTCTATCCTTACCCTTGTGTTTGGATTCTCCTTTCTTTATTCTTCTTCTTCTACTAATAATAAGGATCCTCTTTATTGTGACATAGAGGATTTCTCTTCCTTTTCTTTTTCTCTTCTCTTTCATATGAGCAGGAACAAGGAAAAAGGCACTCTTGTTGAAGCTTATCCTGAACCTGAAAGGACTCTGAAGAGAAAACTAAGAGAAGCTAAATTACAACAATCCAGAGGCAACCTTTCTGAAATTTTCGAACAAGAGAAGGAGATGACAGCCAAACCCAACAACAATAATGCAAGGAGGATGCTTGGTGATTTTACTAAACCCACGTCCAAGTTTGATGGAAGAAGCATCTCAATTCCTGCCATTGGAGCAAACAATTTTGAGTTGAAACCTCAATTAGTTGCTCTAATGCAACAGAACTGCAAGTTTCATGGACTTCCATCTGAAGATCCTTACCAGTTTTTAACTGAGTTCTTGCAGATTTATGAGACTGTTAAGACTAATGGAGTAGATCCTAAAGTCTACAGGCTCATGCTTTTCCCTTTTGTTGTAAGAGACAGAGCTAGAACATGGTTAGACTCACAACCTAAAGATAGCCTAGACTCCTGGGATAAGCTGGTCATGGCCTTCTTGGATAAATTCTTTCCTCCTCAAAAGCTGAGCAAGCTTAGAGTGGATGTTCAGACCTTCAAGCAAAAAAATGGTGAATCCCTCTATGAAGCTTGGGAAAGATACAAGCAGATGACCAAAAAGTGTCCTTCTGACATGTTTTCAGAGTGGACCATATTAGATATATTCTATTATGGTCTATCTGAGTTTTCTAAGATGTCATTGGACCACTCTGCAGGTGGATCCATTCACCTAAAGAAAACACCTGCAGAAGCTCAGGAACTTATTGACATGGTTGCAAATAACCAATTCATGTATACTTCTGAGAGGAATTCCGTGAATAATGGGACGCCTCAGAGGAAGGGAGTTCTTGAAATTGATGCTTTGAATGCCATATTGGCTCAGAACAAAGTGTTGACTCAGCAAGTCAACATGATTTCTCAAAGTCTGAATGGATGGCAAAATGTATCCAACAGTACTAAAGAGGCATCTTCTGAAGAAGAAGCTTATGATCCTGAAAATCCTGCAATGGCAGAGGTAAATTACATGGGTGAACCTTATGGAAACACCTATAATTCATCATGGAGAAATCATCCGAATTTCTCATAGAAGGATCAACAAAAGCCTCAACAAGACTTTAATAATGGTGGAAGAAATAGGCTCAGCAATATCAAGCCTTATCCATCATCTTCTCAACAACAGATAGAGAATTATGAATAGAATACCTCTAACTTAGCAAACTTAGTCTCTGATCTGTCTAAGGCTAATTTAAGTTTCATGAATGAAACAAGGTCCTCCATCAGAAATCTGGAGGCACAAGTGGACCAGCTGAGTAAGAAAATCACTAAAACCCCTCATAGTACTCTCTTTCTCATTACCTTTTCACCACTCACATTTATCCATCTCTTCCTCACCCAATCCCACCCATATGGCCGAAATATACACATCTCTCCCTCTCCTCCATATCTTCTTCTCCTTCCATTCTTTCTTCTTTGCTCAAGGGCGAGCAATATTCTAAGTTTGGTGTGGTAAAAGCATAGCTTTTTGTTTTTCCATAACCATTGATGGCACCAAAGGCCAGAGAAATCTCAAAAAAGAAAGAAGAAAAAAGGGAAGACAAAAAATTTTTCCACCTCCGAGTCATGGGAGATGGAGAGATTCATCTCAGGGGTCCATAGCTCAGTAGAAGAGCATTTGACTGCACATCAAGAGAGCATGAGGAATTTCCTCATCAAGAAATCCCTGAGATACCTCAGGGGATATATGTTCCTCCACATAATTATTGGAAGCAACTAAGGATAGGAACACCAAAATCACTAGGGATCATGTAACAGAAGCAAGGAGGAGAAGGAGCTCAAAAAGCACCATTGGACCTTCAAAAGGTGCCACCCTCACTAAGGTGGACTCATTCCTTAATTTTCTTGTTCTTATCTCTCTGTTTTTCATTTTTTTTATGTTACATGTTTATCTATATTTTGTGTCTCTACTTCATGATCATTAGTAGTTAGTAACTATGTCTTAAAAGTTATGAATAAATCCATGAATCATTCATCTCTCTTAATTAAAAAAATGTTTTTAATTCAAAAGAACAAGAAGTACATGAATTTCGAATTTATCCTTGAATTTAGTTAAATTATATTGATGTGGTGACAATACTTTTTGTTTTCTGAATGAATGCTTAAACAGTGCATATTTTTGATCTTGTTGTTTATGAATGTTAAAATTGTTGGCTCTTGAAAGAATGATGAACAAAGAGAAATGTTATTGATGATCTGAAAAATCATAAAATTGATTCTTGAAGCAAGAAAAAGCAGTGAAAAAACAAAAGCTTGTGAAAAAAAATTATGGCAAAAAAAATAAAATAAAAAATAAAAAGCAAGTAGAAAAAGCCAATAGCCCTTAAAACCAAAAGGCAAGGGTAAAAAGGATCCAAGGCTTTGAGCATCAATGGATAGGAGGGCCCAAGGAAATAAATCCAGGCCTAAGCGGCTAAATCAAGCTGTCCCTAACCATGTGCTTGTGGCATGCATGTCCAAGTGAAAAGCTTGAGACTGAGTGGTTAAAGTCATGATCCAAAGCAAAAAGAGTGTGCTTAAGAGCTCTGGACACCTCTAACTGGGGACTCTAGCAAAGCTGAGTCACAATCTGAAAAAGTTCACCCAGTCATGTGTCTCTGGCATTTATGTATTCGGTGGTAATACTGGAAAACAAAGTGCTTAGGGCCACAGCCAAGACTCATAAAAGTAGCTGCGTTCAAGAATCAATATACTTAACTAGGAGAATCAATAACACTATCCAAAATTCTAAGTTCCTAGAGAAGCCAATCATTCTGAACTTCAAAGGAAAAAGTGAGATGCCAAAACTGTTCAGAAGCAAAAAGCTACAAGTCCCGCTCATCTAATTAGAATTAATATTCATTGATATTTTGAGATTTATAGTATATTCTCTTCTTTTTATCCTAATTGATTTTCAGTTACTTGGGGACAAGCAACAATTTAAGTTTGGTGTTGTGATGAGCGGATAATTTATACGCTTGTTGGCATTGTTTTTAGGTAGTTTTTAGTATGATCTAGTTACTTTTAGGGATGTTTTCATTAGTTTTATGCTAAATTCACATTTCTGGAACTTTACTTTGAGTTTGTGTGTTTTATTGTGATTTCAGGTATTTTCTGGCTAGAATTGAGGGACCTGAACAAAACTCTGATAAGAAGGCTAACAAAGGACTGTTGATGCTGTTGGAATCTGACCTTCCTGCACTCAAAATGGATTTTCTAGAGCTACAGAACTTCAAATGGCACGCTCTCAACAGCGTTGGAAAGTAGACATCCAGAGCTTTCCAGCAATATATAATAGTCCATACTTTATTCGTAATTAGATGACGTAAACTGGCGCTCAACACCAGTTCCATGCTGCATTTTGGAGTCAAATGCCAAAAACACGTCACGAACCAGAGTTGAATGCCAGAAACACATTACAACTTGGCGTTCAACTCCAATAAAAGCCTCTGCACGTGTAACATTCAAGCTCAGCCCAAGCACACACCAAGTGGGCCCCGGAAGTGGATTTCTGCATCAATTACTTACTTCTGTAAACCCTAAGTAGCTAGTTTATTATAAATAGGACATTTTACTATTGTATTTTCATCCTGGATTGTATTTTTGATCCTGTGATCACGTTTTAGGGGCTGGCCATTCGGCCATGCCTGAACCTTAATCACTTATGTATTTTCAACGGTGGAGTTTCTATACACCATAGATTAAGGGTGTGGAGCTCTGCTGTACCTCAAGTTTCAATGCAAGTACTACTATTTTCTATTCAATTCGACTTATTTTTATTCTAAGATATTTGTTGCACTTCAACATGATGAATATGATGATCCGTGACACTCATCATCATTCTCACCTATGAACGCGTGACTGACAACCACTTCCGTTCTACCTTAGACCGGGCGCATATCTCTTGGATTCCTTAATCAGAATCTTTGTGGTATAAGCTAGAATTAATGTCGGCATTCATGGGAATCCGGAAAGTCTAACCTTGTCTGTGGTATTCTGAGTAGGATTCCGGGATTGAATGACTGTGACGAGCTTCAAACCCGCGATTGTTGGGCGTTAGTGACAGACGAAAAAGAATCAAGGGATTTTATTCCAACATGATCGAGAATCGACAGATGATTAGTCGTGCTGTGAAAGAGCATTTGGACCATTTTCACTGAGAGGATGGGATGTAGCCATTGACAACGGTGATGCCCTACATACAACTTGCCATAGAAAGGAATGACAAAGATTGGATAAAAGCAGTAGAAAAGCAGAGATTCAAAAGGAACACAGCATCTCCATGCACCTATCTGAAATTCCCACTATTGAATTATATGAGTAACTATTTACTATTTTATTCCTCCGCGTATACTATAATTTCTTAAATACAGTTGAATCCGCCTGACTGGGATTTACAAGATGACCATAGCTTGCTTCATACCAACAATCTCTGTGGGATCGACCCTTACTCACGTAAGGTATTACTTGGACGACCCAGTACACTTGCTGGTTAGTTGTGCGGAGTTGTGACAAAGTGTGATTTATGTTTGAGAGCACCAAGTCTTTGGAGCCATTGTTGATGATCACAATTTCGTGCACCAGGTATCTTTGAAATTTGGTGACAATGCACCGTGCATAAATTTTGATGATGCTGACAATGATATTATATATTGCAGTTAAAAAAACTGTAAGTTAAATGATGAAATACATGTCGACTAAAATAATGATTTTGTTTAAGCTGTTATTTGTAAAGATATGATGTGTCTGATTATGTTAAACAGTGACAAGTAATTCTTGCAAAAATATGTCATCATTTGGAAACAATTAGTATAAATGATCTTAATTATTATGATTATTTAAGTTAATAGTGTGAGATTATGCAGATTTATTTTAATGAATTGCTTTGTCAAGGTTTAAACTCTACTCTTCAATTGTTACATCGATAGGTGAAAACTATCAAAAGAATTGCTTAGTATGTTGCTCAATTGAAAAAGAGTTAGGAAATGACATGGTAAGAATTTTAGAGTTTGTATTCATTGTTGAATAATACGAGTATACTTTTTTTTCCTGTGCTTTTTTAAAGGAAAAACAAATCTTATTTCTTAAGCTAGTGTTTTTTGGTTGGTGGTCTTTTCAGGTGTGTGGAACTTATTAGAAACTTCTCCATGAGAAAGGAGCTGTATGAACATGATGGAGTTTGTAATTTGTAGTTTACATTTTGGAGATTTATAATTTCTTGTATTTCTTGTTCTATGTATTTATCTAGTTCATTAGGGTTTTTCAATGTGTCTTATTAGTTTGTACTTTAAAGTTTATATGTTGAAGATTTATAAAATAATCTTAGTTAAATGAAAGATATTGGAACTATCTATGTTATTATATATTATATAAATGTTGATTTGTTGAGTAAATTAGTTAATATATTAATTAATTAAAAAATAATATAATTTGACAAATTACGTGTGTAATTTGTATTAAAAAAATTATTAAAAAATAAATAGTGTTTTGTAACAAAAGAAAAAAAATGTTACAAAATTAAGTTATATTTTGTAACAAAAATTTTATGATAGAAAAAATATATTGTCACTAAAAATATTTTGAAGATCAAATTTTGTTATCACTTTTGTAACGATTTTTGGTTTTTTGCATAAAAAAAAATTGTTACAAAATATTACTTTGAATTGTAACAGTTCCATTTTTTGTTACAACAATTTTTTGTAACGGGACATACTGCAACACCCATTTTTTGTTACAAAATCCTTTTGTTTTAAAATTTCGATTTTTTGTAATAATTTTTTTTGTTACAAATATTACTTTTTCTTGTAGTGTTATATTCACAAGTTGAGACTAGTATTATTATGTAGACCCTTTTGAATCTTATATATATATATATATATATATATATATATATATATATATATATATATATATAATTATTGTTTTGTTGTTCTTCTTCACAGGCTCTTAGTTATATTATATCTCTTCGAATATCATATATGTATTTTATTTTTAGGTGTCATAATGTCTCGCCATCTCTGACTTACATCTGCAGTGTAAAATTTTGTGTAGTAAGATGTTATACTTTTACCTTTCTACAGCCACCGTCAAAGATAATTTTTCTATAATTTTTATTTTTTTCCCATAATTTTCTTATTTGTATAGGATTTTATTAAATATTATACTAAATTCTTGATTAAATTTTGTTAATAAAATATGTTATTAGAATTTGTTACATTAATTTAATTAGTATAATTAGAAATTAAATTAGATTAGGTTAGCTAGAGTGTAATTTATGGTAATTAGTTGGATAAATTAGTTCAGAATTTACTTTAGAGTTAAATCTAGAGTAATTTAGTGTTGAATTTTTTTTTATTTGTTTAGGATTTGATTGACTTTTTTATTAAATTGTTGATTAAATTTTTTAATAAAATGTGTGATTAGGATTTTAGAAATATTTCTAAAAATTTGTATATGTGTTTTTTTAAATGTTATTACTTTTTTATTATGAATTTTTATATTTTATTAATTAACTTTATTTTTATTTTAGGATTTTTTTTATTGTCGTGTAGCTTTAATCGTGGATTATTCATGTTAATAATATATGTGGGTTGTTTGTGTAGTATCGAGGTTGGTTTTTTATCTCTAGCTATATTAAATTGTTAAAGTTTTATGCCAAACTCACTTTTTTTAGGACATAATTTTCAGACAGAAGTAGGAGAAGGTTGTCTACTCTCAAAAGTCTTGTTTGTTAAAAATTACGGATTAATAAAGGAATGCACACTAGAACAACTAGAATTTTATATTTTCTTGAATGTGTGTTTCTTTTAATTTATGCTTGTATCTGCTTCGTATGTAAAAATTGATAAATTTTTTTGTGGAGGTCTCTGATTTAAGGAAAATTTCTGTCAAATTTTTGTTAAAATTTTTAAAGATATGCTTGGTTTGTGAAAAAATAAAAATTACATTTAATAGAAATTATTACTAATTATAGACAAAATTCTGCCAAAATTTTTAAAATATTTAATAAATTGTGTTATTGGTTTAATTCTAGGTATTAGCACTAATAAAATATCATAAAAGCCAAAACACTTCTTCTTTCTCAATTAAGCCCCTCTAGTCTTCTTTTCTTTGCTTATTATTAAACACTCAGTTTTAAATAGAAAGAAATTAAAAACAAAAAGATTTTATATCTTTGGTAAGTTTTTGAAGAAAGTAAATTAAGACATATTTTTATTAAGATTACCATCTCTCTCTCTCTCTCTCTCTCTCTCTCTCTCTCTCTCTCTCTCTCTCTCTCTCTCTCTCTCTCTCTCTCTCTCTCTCTCTCTCTCTCTCTCTCTCTCATGACGATAAATATAGATGTCGGAAGTCGACCTCGTGGTCGGAGTAAATGGAGGTTGCGTGACTGCTACCCAGGGAATTTTTTACTCATCGTCCTTTATTTTGACTATCCCAAGGACCTCACAAGCACAAGGTGCATAGGATAAGCCCTTCATTATAGTCCCTAATTTTAATTATGTGGGTCCTACTATTGCTCTTTCATAAAATCACCTTGCTAATTTACCAGAGTGGACTCCTCTATCACCACCACCCGTTCAGCATCCCACTACATTGATGCCACCTCTCATGATAAACATTGTACTATCAAAATCCTTTCATAGATTCCAGCTAGATGGATTGACTGTGTGAGTACTATTTTAATTGATTTTAAATGTAATTTATTTTAAAATGATTAAACAATATTTGTGTTTGCTAATCTTAAGTCTCCATTGATAGATTTGCACCAAATAACAATACTTATACATAGGAGTGAACTAATATTATCAAGTTGATGTATGATTGTCCATGTCTGAGCTACAAAAAGATCCCTACTAAGACTAGAGAGTGATGATTTCATAACTGGTTGGTAAAATCTCTACTTATTCAAACTTTAGATAGTTTCTATCTTTTGTTTCATTTATATATATATATATATATATATATATATATATAATTTTGATTAACTAATACTAATTATTTTTCTGTGCAGAAAAAAATATATGGGAGAAGACTCACAATTTCATGATCAAAATTTTTTTTGACCATTACATGAATAGGCCACTTCATCAGATGCTTGAGGATATACATGAGAGGTGGGACTACCTTACTCAGTGGCTCCGGTCAGACGTTAAGAAGGCCTTCTACGCCTATTTGGAGAATGATGAAGGGTTCAAGCGTCACCGAGCTACAAACAGGACTAGCAGGACATCGGCTAGGTCGTCCAAGTATACTGACGGGACAACAACTTTTATGAAGATAAAGTTCATGCTAGTATATAACTTGTATTAACATATTAAGTTCATTTTATTTTTTACTTCTAAATTAATTGTCACTTGATTTAACCTTTTTTTTAATATGTGCAGTCTAAGTTGTTGGACTTGAATTTTGAGGTGACGATGACAGAGATTTTCAAGTATACTCACACGCTGAAGGAGAATAGAGAAATTTGTTGATCAGCGATTTGTGGATTACTATGTAAATAAATGTCATAATTTATTTCATAACTTATTATTATGTAGGAATCATACACACAGAACTTAGAGGTCATGACCCAACAATCTTAGCAGCGTGGGGAGGACGGCAACAACTCCTCTGCTACCATTGTTGATCGTGATATAGTGTGGCGTCAGATCACATTCAAGTCATACAAGAATCATGTCTACGGATGAGGTCTTTCTTCGTCTATAACCTCCACACTCCACCTTGAGGGTTTTGTCTACCTCAGCCACCAACCCTGTAGATTCCAACGACTTCGATTTGCGCGAGAAGGTTCACAACCTAATCCAAAGCCTTCAAGACCAGGGTCATCAGCTGCATCTGGCTAAGAAGATGTATAATGAGCTCCTCCCACGCTTGGCAGAGAGGGATGGTCGCGATGCAAAGATAAAGTCCCTAAGGCAGGAGCTTAAGCAAGATCCTCGAGTAGATCTAGCGAATGCGACATTGATGAGTTAAATACCTGTTTAAAAATTCAAAAGTTATAAATCTAAGTTTATTATAGGTCTAAACCAAAATTCAACACTATCAAAGTTTAGTTAAAAGATGTTACAATTTAAATCAATAAACAAGAGTTTAATCCTAAATTATTTTCCTTTGGACTTGCAATATGGTGTATAATCATTGCCTATGAAAATCAAGGGGTTTAAGCACAATAAAAGAAATGTAAATTGGCTAGAAATTAAAGGAGCAATGAATAACTAAATTACAAGAAAAAAAATCAAAGAGCAAGTACATGACTAACCAAGCAAACATAAAAATGAAGGGACAATAATTAAAATATAGCTACACTAAGAAGCAATTAAATTAAACTAGAAATGATCAAGGCAATGTCTAATAAAAGAAATAAAATTCAAATGCTAAAAAGTCTTGGCTAGGATTAAAAATTAAGGATCACTATTATTGTCATTAACTACAAATATGGTAATTGTTAAGAGTTAATCTCACTTCGTCAATCTCTACACAAAAGAAAAGTCAAGTAAGCTTAATTTGTCTTAATTCACAAATCTCGACCAACTTACCAATTGAATTTTGTAAAAAGTCAGCGTTAGTGAAAACAAAATCAACTACCAACTCTAAATTACAAATCAAAATTGAACATTAATAATTCAAGGTCACTCTTTCTCAACCCCAAGTCAAGAAAAAAAATCTATTTTATAATTAATATAAATATTTTATTAAACATTTGGTGTGTATAAAAATAAAACATCATAAATTATAAGAATTAACAAAAGATTACTACTATCCACTACAAGAATTTAACACTAACAATTCAAAAAAGTATAACAAAACATAAAACATAAAATTCATTCATAAGAAATCAAGAATTCACATTGTTCATACAATACTAAAATAAAACAAAGTGAACTAACAAAAAATTATAAGCAAAATAATACAGTGTAGAAAAACAAAAAAAAAGAGTAAAATTACAATTAAACACTATTAAAATTCAAAACTAGAAGCAAAATAAAATGAAACCCTAAAAAATCTAAAGAAAAGATCTTTTACTAGAAATTATGAACTCAAACTTAGAAAAATGTAAAACAAGAGTATGTGAATGTAGTGTAGCCTCCTCCTCCAAGTCTTGGCTTCAAAATTTCCCACCGCTGTCGAGGTCCTTGGAAAATCCAAAACGTGAATACATGTGCTTTATTAATCAAGACACATGAACTGACCTTGCGCATGTAAGAATCTTGCTTAGCCAAGGACATGGTGTTCATGAGAGGATCTTATTTAGGCGAGAAAATGTTGCTCACGTGAGAATCTAACTTAAACGAGAAAATCTCTCTTAAATAAAAAATTCTCAATTAAGCAAGCTTCTAGACAACTTCTCTTTTAAATTGCTTGTCAAATTCACTTCTTCACTCCATTCTCTTGATCTTTTGAAGCTCTTGATGCACTTTAACTTTGAAACACTTAAAAAAATTTCATCACAGCATCATATGGCATAGAAAGAGGTTAAGAGCTTAACAATTAGAAGAATGAAAAGTATATTTTTTCAAGCACAACTTATTAGAAGCAAGATTCCAAAAATTCAATTAATAAAGCCAATATTATGTAGGTTAGTAAATAAACTTCATATTTTTTAACACAATTTAAAATGATAAAACGAAGTTGATCAGACATTAGATAGCAATCTACTATGACCATATATGTACTTGTGGTAGCATTGTTACTGGAAGGGGCTCCTTGTCCTCTATACAGACACTAGCATTGGCACCGACACTACCACTTAAACCATCGACTCGGCAAAATCAGACGGACAACGACGATGATTATCATGATTCGTAGTAATTATGATATAGTTTTGTTTTATTTGACATTTTAGTAGATTATCTGATCTGTTTGACTTTTTTTTATACTTTTTTTATTTCATATTATAGTTGTATATCTTTAATTAAAAATATTATTTGACTTTTATTAATAGAGATTTGACTATTAATTTTTGACATATTAATAATGATATATAAGGTTATAATAAATATTTTGTATAGTCATTTAAAAAATAAAAAAATTAAAAATAAAGTTTACTGTCGACTTTATTATCGATTAAATATGTGAATAATTATTAATGTAATTATTAATAATAAATAATATATTATTATCAAATCTATCGAGAGATAAATCAGACGGCAGTAACCGTGCAAAATAGTAGTTTTCCCCGATTCAGAAGCCTTGCTAGCTACTATGTTAAACACATTAGCATCATTTGATGAGGAAATAGGAATCTTTACCAATACCATCGGATCGGAGAAGCAGAATCATGTGGTGAAGGTAGCCATGAATAATCAGTGCCTTCTTTTTGAACTTCCTCCCCTTTCTTTCGACATTACTAAAATTTATATGTTTGAACCTTTGTAACCATGTTGCTCCCACATGTCTGCATATTTACTATAGGCTTTAATGATTGAAGAAATTTAACTATATAAGCATGTAGATTGTAAAGAATGAAAACTTCACTTTTTTTTTTTTCCGTCAAAAAGAAGAATCTAAAAATCTTTAACCTTTTTAATTTACAAAAATCTTTATTCTATTATAGAAGAGAAAAATTCATTAACTGTTATGATTGATATATAAAAGCAAGTGAATATATCAAAGAGAGAATAGCTTGAGAGATAATTAGTTCCTAGCATAATAGGCTATAGCTAGAGCCTTTGGTTATAATACCGTTCGTACAACAAATAAGGATTCATTCACTCAAAATATCCAATGAAACGACAAGAATAATATATCTATTTTATATATATGATTAGGGAGTAATATTATTATAAGATCAACAATTTTTTTTAATATTTAACTAATTTTAAATATTAAAAATTAAATTTTAAATATTAAATTTTACATTATAAAATTTAAATTACACTAATATAAAAAATATTAATTTAAAATATTAATTAATATTAATAAAAAATATTAACTCTCTAACATGTGCATGTAAGTATATCATACACACATGATATTGTCACGTCTTTTATTTGCCCTAGCAATAATAAAGTTGATAACTACAACTGTGAAATGACTGAAATGGGTTGAGAAAGTTAAGCATATATCTTTACGTGTGTTTTCTTTATTTCAGTGTAATGTATATTTTGATGAATCACTTTTATTAGCAACAAGTTCACCCCTTGGGATCTCTCTCTCTCTCTCTCTTTCCTAACATCATGGCCAGGTTCATAGGTAGAAAGAAATTCTCTTACGTATAGGTTTCTCCATGGCCACATATAATGAATTCTCACCTTTATTTTGTTCTCTTCTCCAGACATAATAATATACATTATAAATAGATCATAGTTTCTGTGAATATGATGCATGTGTATGTATGAGATTATTTGACTTGTGGGGTGTTCCTTAGAGTTCCTCTGAACGCTTCATATATATATATACACATATTATTAAATGAATGAAGTGTTTGGGGGAACTCTTGGGTGCAACTAACACAGCATTTTATTATATATTTATATGGGAATTCATTGCTATTATTTTATGTCCTGTATGTACTCGATTCAACTTTCTTAGGATTGATCCGCTACTTCTCTTTCATATTTGATTATATATCTTCAAGATAAAATATTATATGGCTCCTAACTCTTCGGTAAGCTCTTCCGTAGCTGCCACAGTGATCAATAAAGATTGTAAGTTCTTTTGATTTAATAGTGATCAATAAAGATTGTCATCAAGGACAGCTGATTTAACATACAAGTTCTTTTGGTTTAATAATTTTCCCCCTGTTTTTCAAGGACAGTTGATTTAACAAATGTGCATATACACCGCTTAGTTTCTCGATATTTCATACAATTCACAAATATATTGATAGGCCAGGGTGATAGCACAGTTTGAATTTAGGTGATTTCTTCTATACCCAACTAATTTGAGGGTATTAGATATCCTTTTTACATGTTTCAATTAATTGGTGACAAGTGTATTCATTAATTCCAATCAGTAAATAAATTTTTAATTTTTAAAAATAAAAAATAATAAATTTAATACATGTATTAAATATTTTATATATACATATCTTAATACATTATACATACATTTAACTTTGGTTAAATCAAATTACTATGTGTGATAAACCTTAACTAAATTAATTAAAAAAAATTAAAATTGGGCCATTCTATATGCTGTTAGAGAAAGAGGGAAGAACATATAACCCTAATCCTTTTCATCTAATTTCATCTTCTTCTCTTTTCTATATTCACAGAAAAAATTTATTTTTGTTTTTTTTTTCCTCTCCTTCACTCTCAGAATATACCTTCTTTTTTCTCATTCTTTTTTACCGTTTTTACCGTTCTTTCATTCAAAGTCGGATTATATGAGCTTTGAGAACGATGGATTGATCTGGATTACAGCAACAAGATCGATGATTTTTGAAGATTAGAAGGAGGAAAAAAAAGGTATATCCTGAGAGTGAAGGAGAGAAAAAAAGACGAAAACAAATTTTTTTCGTAAATATAGAAAAGAGAAGAAGACGAAATTAGATGAAAAGTATTAGGATTCTATGTTCTTCCCTCTTTCTCCAGTAGCATATAGAATGATCCAATTTTAATTTTTTTTAATTAATTTAGTCAAGGTTTATCACATATAGTAGTTTAATTTAACCAAAATTAAATATATGTACAGTGTATTAAAATATATATATATATATAATATTTAATACATGTATTAAATTTATTATTTTTTATTTTTAAAAATTAAAAATTTATTTATTTATTGAAATTAATGAATACACTTGTCACCAATTAATTGAAACATATAAAAAAGGTATGTAATACCCTTAAATTAGTTGAATATGAAAGAAATTACCTTGAATGTAATATAAACTACTATATGTAAGACCCAGAATCTTTGAAAAGTCTTATTATGATCAGCTCTCAAATCCTACAGTTATTTATAGCCTTAATTTCAGAGATTATTTTATTAAAGATAATTAAGGCAAGTTTTGATTTATTGGATTTGAGATAAGTTATGATTATTATCCAATTTTATAATTATTGGATTATTTTCTATATTTAAAGTATAAGGTTGATAGTTATGAAATAATAAGGATTTTTATATGATTTTGGACTAAATAATTAATATTTTAGAATATTGATATTACTATATTGGAAAATAAAGAAAATGAGTATATTATTTCTAATTATTTGGTGGGGACATTTTATTGAAAATAATTTGTAAAATTGATGAGCAAATAGTATTTTTATACATTCTTATTAATGGATTAGAATTTATATCTAATTACTATACTATCCCTACCTTTATTTGAAATTACAAAACTAACCCTATTACCCTAATTCTTGTTGTCTAAATTACCAAATTAACCCCCCAGCTAAACCCTAACCTGTTGCTCTCTTCCCTTAACCCAATCAGCAGCCGCAACCTCCTTACCCTGAACACAGACACTCAGCTCACTGAAAGAAAGGAAAATGAAAGTATGGGAATGAGAGAAAGCAAGGGAAGAGAGATCGAGAGCAAGCTGTAGAGGGAAGAGGGAAAAGGGGGGAGCAACACCGGTGGGTACCACAGGCACTGTCACTGCTGTTTGTGGCCATATGGGAGAGTGAGGGAGAAATGGAGGGCGAGAGGGAGAAGATTTGTGCACCGTCGGAGTCGCTTTGTCACCGCCGTTGAGGTCCTCGCCATCGCCGTTAATGGAGGTCTGTGAACAGAGGGGAGATACGCGAGGAAGGAGGACGCCGTCGCGAGGAGTGTCGCCTCGCCGCCGTCGCTGATGAGCCCAGCTGCCGCCGATCTGGTCCGAGAGAGGGAGAACATGAACAGAAGGCAAGACGGGGAGCCACCGCCGCTGTTTGTTGAACCCACAGTGCTCCCTATCGCCTCTGTCATCTGGAACCGCGCCGGACCGCCACGCGTCAGGAGCCGGGCTGTCGCTGCCCTTCCCGTCGCAGAGGAGAGAGTCCAAAGGAGAGAGAGAGGTCGCACGATGATGGTGGGTGGTTCCGCCGCCCTTGCTGCCGTGCCGTCAGAATCTGCCACCATGGCCGCCGGAGCTTCGGGCTGAGCTTCTGCCCAACCAGCTGCTACAGGGGTTGCCTCCTATCGTGTATGGCTGCCGGAGAAGCTGTTGTGGCCACCGGAACCATCACCGGAACTTCTGCGGTTTGATTCAGTCTTCAATCCTTTCTCACGGTAAGCATCTTCATTCCGGAGCTCTTGAAAATCAATATGCTGCTATATTTGGCCGCAGATTCTGAGGTTTTGTAACATAGGGTCAAGCTCTGGTTATTGCGGGTCAAGATTAAAGCTGCCGCCGAATCGGTTCGGAGACCGCCGCTGTTTTGGTTCAGCCGTTCCTCCTTCGGTTCGGTAAGCATTTTCGGTTTGAAAGTCTTTTGGTTACTATTCTGTTATCTCACGCTGGGGTTTGTGGCGTTAATTGCTATACGATTGAGTTTCGGTTGTTGTATGTTGCGATTAGAGTGTTGAGGCTGTTGCGAAAGTGGCTTGGAGCTGAGGTTTTGGTTGCCGTCAGTTCGGCTTGAGACGGAAAGGACTTGATGAGGCATTTGGGTTATGGAATTGCGTTTTGAGGTAGGGGCGCTTTTCAAAAACTATGTTTTATGTATTGGAATTATTACATATGGATACTGATGTGAGATATTGTGTATTTGGTGATTGTATCTGCCTTATGTATTATTTGTTTGACTCGAATGATTATGGATGTTGGTTTGGCTGAATTGTTGTGCGGCTTTGTGAAATGTAATGTTTGAAGTTGATTCTTTAAAGATTTGAATCTGAGTTTAATCCGTTGAGGATTGATTTGATTTGAGTTAATTATTTGATGATTTGAAAAGTCGAATGCACTTTTGAATTCAGCCTGGTTTACTTTAATTGACTTGGTTTTGGACAAATAATTTGTTATTGAACCGTTTCTTTAAAGCTTTGGAAATGAGTTATATTGATTGATATTGAGTTGTTTTTGAAATGGTATCCTTGAGATACGCCACTGAGGCGATTGTTGGATTTAGCTTGCTTTAAACTGATTTCTGGTTTGAGCTGTTGAAAAGGGATGAGAAACGGTTTAGTTGGGACCCGAACCGGGTGGCAAAAGTCCAAGTTTTAGGGGAGGTGCTGCCGAAATTTCTACAAAATTCTACTCTTGTTTGTAAAGTTATTTAAAAAGGGTTGGATTTGAGAAATTGTATTATTTGATTTATTAAGAGAATATTTATGTTTTCAAGCTTAATTTATTTAATGAACTTTATGCGTTGAGTTCAGCTCATTTAGAAATGAACTATTTGTACAGTTTGAATCACTGAAGGAAAGAATGATGCTTTAATATTGATTTCAATATAAAAAAGGATTTTTAGTGATTTTTAAAGGAACCTAGACTTTTGATTGAGTAATCAAGTTTGAGGCATTTTGGAAGAGTTGGAAAAATGGGTTCCAAAAAGAAACCTGAAAGTGGTCTGATTCAAATGAACCGGTTCCGTTTCAAATGAGTTGATTTTTGGACCGGGTTGGAACTTGTGATTTTGTATGATCGGTTTTATAATAAATTCAGTTTTATTTACTTGAACCGAGGATTTATGATTTTAAGAGTTTCAATGAATTTTAAAGAATTGATATAGTTTAACCTTCCCTAAAGACTTGGGACTCTGCCAAGAAGCTTTTGTTATAAAATCCCATTGTTGGATGGGTGGTTTTGAATACTTTGACATAAATCCTTAACTTGCCATGGTTTTGGAAGTTTTGGAAAGAGAATGCCGAGAGTGGCTTTGTTTTAAAAAGAGAACTCACTTTGAGTAAATTTGGCTTATGAGCCTGAGATGATTTGGGAAATGAGATCTTTAAAGCCAAGGCTGAAAAGAGTTAAAATTTGATTTCAAAGTGAAATGGCTTGAGAAAAATGAGTTATGGCTTAAATGCCGGTTTTATGAATTTGATGATATTAAATGATGGAAGTACTGTTTTTGTTATGACCCGGAATGGCTGTGTGTGATATTGATTTATGGCTGATTATCGAATGAGTTATAAGCCGTATGGCCGGTCATGAATTATGAATTTAAGCCGAAGGGCTGTATTTATCGATAAGTTGATTGGTTCTGGATTGAACCGTGAGCCGGATGGCTGAGATGGATGGTGATCCATGGTTGAATATATGTGCATGTATGCAATTGAATGATTTGTGAATTTAAGCCGAATGGCTGAGATGAAAGTTGTAAGCGAGTATGCTTGTGTTTTCTCTCTGGTTGTAAGGGTGACAGGGCACCGATACCCTCTAATGGCGACAGGGCGCAGATACCCTCTAATGGCGACAGGGCGCAGATACCCTCTAATGGCGACAGGGCGCATATACCCTCTAATGATATTAATGCGCAACAGAGAGACTGTGTCTGGGTTAGCTACCGGACACGTCGGGTTGGCTTGGTAACCGATAGATGATATCATCAGCCACTAGGGACAGGCATGCATCATATGCATCTATGTGACATTGTTTGGGTATGCATATTGTACTTGGTTTGCCTATGTGATTAACTGCTAATTGTTCTACTTGCAATAACTGTTTGTTTGTGTTTGCGTCTTCCTACTTGTGTTTGCATATGGAACTCTGTTGGATTGTGGTGGATTGGTTGTGGTTGGATTGTTTGGGCCTAGGGCCGTGGTTGAATGAGATGGACCGATGGTTGATTTCGGTTTTGTGGTTCTGGTTCGGAATAAGATATGAAAGGTTATTTTGGTTCAGTATAGATAAACCTTTTGAAATGCTTTGATGTTTTGAGAATTGAACAGTTTCTCTTTCAGAAAAGATTTCTAACTGTACTTTATTTGAAAACCGTTATTTTTGAAAAGAGGCATAGGACGGTTATTAATCATTGGTACGGTTTATCTTCATGTATCCTATTACAGTAATTCCCAAAAACCCTCTACTGAGAACCCTTTCGAGGATGATGTTCTCACCCCCTTACATTTTTCCCCTTTCAGGATTTGGGCGCAGAAGTTACGAAGAATTTATTTAGTTATTGCTGTGATGTTCTGTATTGCTTTAGATTATTAATTATTGTACCCTCGCCTTTATCTTGATATATTTTGTAAGAGGGATAGGAATTGTATTGGTTAATGTCTGTAATATTTTTATATATGTATGTATATATATGGATGTACTCTTTATGAGTTTTTGTAAGTTGTATGGTTTCTATGGATGTACGTTATCGAACGAAAGCATTTTTGGGAACGGTATTTGCGGTTTAAAGTTTCAAACAGGCTCATATTTTAGTATTAAATAGTATAAGTGTTGTCGTAATGTCCGAGCTATCAGAGTTGCGCAGCCGGAAGCGTGAGCTTTGGTAGTTAGGGTGTTACACTATATATAATTGAGACGTTTACAAAAACTTGTTTACAAAAGCTTGTTCTTAAAATAATATATATATATATATATATATATATATATTATTTCTAAACTTTAAAGTTAACATTTCTTAATTAGAGTAGAAAATAATTATCATCTTGATTAACTACTCTATATTGATTACTAGAGTTTAACTAAAGAGTTAATTTTTTCAGCCAAAACTTTATCTTAAAATTTAATTTTAAATTTTAAATCTTAAACTCTCTAAAATATTAAAATTAAAAATAATTTTGTAATAAAAAATAATTAGTGTTAACTAATTAAAAGTTGATTCTCTATCATTTTTGTTTCCTGCTAGCTATTATAGTTGAACATTTTTATTAGTAATCTCATTTTGTCACATCTAAATTCGTTGCACGTATGTCTAGCTGGAGTTGTTGCATCAAGAGTTCAATAGTTGAATTGAAGGAAAATCTAACATGAGAAATTAAAAGTTAGAGTAAAGTGATAATTAAATTTTTAAAAATGTTTACTTTGAACTAATTATTAGTCCTTGAATAAAAAAAATATTTATTAGCAATCTTTTAAGATAACAAACGGTGAACGTGTATGTCCTTTTGTTAATGAATAGTAAGAAACGAAATTGAATTGTCAATATATTTTGTTATTTACAGTAGTGGATGTTTCGTTATTGTCATATAAGCAGAAAAACGATGTAATTTTAGACAGTAAAGCATTTATTATTTTTTGAATTTTTATGGGGTAAGTATTGTTTTGGTCCCTAACGTTGATGGTCAAAATCGAAACCGTCTCTGATCTAATTTTTTATTTAGATTCGTCCTTAATGTTGCATTCCATTTAACATCGTCTTTTCTATTTTTTTCGGACATAAATGCCCTTTTCATCGTTACGGATAGTTATCACAATAGACAAACATAATAAAAATATGTTTAATATAAAAAAGGAAAAGCATTCTAAATATATATGTAATGGAAAAAAGAAAGGGTCGTAAAGTGGTTTCAATCTCCCACTGTTGCAGATTCCACCATCGTCGACCTTGTGGAGGGAGAACGCCATGGCTGTTGAAAGCTCAATCTCGTCTCGAAGTAAATCTTTCTGGCATGGTAGGTTGCTACTTTGTTCCCATGGTGAGAGGCCGGTGTTGTGAACCTCAGGGACTAAGGAGAACCCTGGTCGCAGATTCTAAGACTGTGTTTACTAAGAGGTTTGTTTTTTTTTTTACTTTTCTTCTGAATTGAGCTGTTTAGGTGATGGATTGGAGAGTGAACATGGTGATAATGTGTAGGTGCATGAAGACTGCAACTTCTTTCGTTGGGCAGAGCCAGAGACAGAGGTGGAAAACTAAAAAATTGCAAGAATGAGGAGGAAGGTTTTCTCATTGAAATACAAAACGAAAGCAGCAGAGTGGAAGCTAATGGTCGTTGCTGTATTAGGATTTTTTGGGTGGGTTGAATTTCTATATTTGCTGCTGCAGAATTTTTCTATGGCAAGGCCACAGTGTGTAATTTCATTGAACCTGATATGAAAAGAGTGTAAGAGTATGATGCTGTTATTGTTGTAGGTAAATTGTGCTAGGATTTAGTTATTAGGTGAGTTCCCTGAATCTGTTCTGTTGAAATGGTTTTCAACATGTATGAATGACAATTATGTAAGCATGGTTGGTTCTTGAAATGTAAGTATAATTTCTAGTTGACAAATACATGGTTTCCATTACTGAATAATTCCATAACAATGTCATAAACATGAGTACTTGGTCTTGGCCTCTACAACCGCATAATAATTTCTGTGTATATTTGTGTACTCCTATATACTGTTTGTAGATCTATATACTATTTGGGGATGATGATAATGGATTAAAATGAATTAAAAATGCGGATTTCAAAAAAACTTAAAGGGAGTTCGCCGGTAGGTAAGGCGAACTCTATAATTTTATAAAGTTTACCGGGTGTGTGGCGAACTTGCTCTAAACCTAAAAAAAAATTGTAGTTGAAAAATTAAAGTTAAAAAATGGTGGTTGGGGAAATATGAATTTTTTATTTTATTTCTAAAAAAAAAAATCCCTTTTTTGTGCCTTTGAAACCAACTCCCTTATCTTCACCTTGGGATTTGCTTCAACCTTCTTCTTAAATGCCTTGTCGAGCCATTTCGAGTGTAAAATTCCCACTCTATGCGCTTGTGTACATGTGTGAGTCAAATTCATGATGCGGAGCTATCAACTATCCTCATCTCCGATTTTCGTAGCATACAACCAAAAAGGACAATCTCCCGAACACACAGTCCTAATCCTTTTCAGATCATAGTTCCTAAACCTGATTGCCCTTGCGGTATGCACAGCATAAGCAGTCACAGTGTCCTTGAACTCCTCCCGAGATGCATACACTGTGCCAACTTCCCACTTATATTGATTCATATCTTTTTGTGCCTTGTGAATTGGATACTTCACTCCTTGATGCTCTGAATCGGACCCCTCAGCCCCAACCTCGTGGTCCAAATCTAAGTCATCACTATTTTTTCCCTCGTCATTTTCAAAGTCCTCATTTGCTACACTATTCTTTTTCACAGCCCTGCGTTTTTTATTCATGACATTCACATCTTGAAACCCACTTACATAAGGTTCAAGCTCATCATCACTGTCGGTAAAGTGCATATCATCTTCACTGTCGTCCTCTTCTCCAGATGGTTTATACTCTGAATCGAGACTGTCATTGTCACTAGAATTACCACACTCAACTTCCTGATTAACTTCATCGTCCCTCCTTATATACCCTTTATCAGCTGCTCTCTATTTATCACAAATCCTATCAAAACAAGTGAAGTTTCGTTCGAAAAATTATTATCTACATGACTATCTTTCATAGATAGACATGTTAAAATAATTAACTGTCTATATAAGCATCACTGTTAAGTTTTAGTTGATAAATTAATAGAAGGACATTATATGACCCTGTTTGCTATCCTGGAGAACCAAATCGATACTTTTTTTTTTGTAGAGACCAATCAGTTCGAGGTCAAAATCTTCAAAGACCTAATTATCACTTTACTCTAAAATTTATTATGCATCTCAAATAAGTTAGTTTGATTAAGTTTTAATTAGGTTACAATTTTCAAAAAGTAAATTCGAGCATCATGCACATGCACCCTCTATGTCGTCAATCCTCAAATCATCGATGAGAGATAGTTCTATTAATTTCAGCTGGTGGTAATTGTATATGCATTCATTAATCTATTACTAGTTGAAGCCATATTATATATATAATATATTGAAACCCCAATTGTAGTTGGATCAAACAAAAACATGCACAGTTAATATGATTGAAGATCGCTTCAGAGGTTTTGCTGTGATAGATTTGGTTGAATCACATTGGTTGCTGATACTACAAGAGATAATATTTTTTGCAGAGAATAAAATTGCTGCAAAATGTCATTTTTTCTGCAATAGAACATGTTTTTGCAACAACAAAAAATTGTTGTATGCCAATACGTTTCTATATTAGAACTTGTTGCCAAAAGTTATCGTAGTCACTTTTTTATTTGCTGCTAAATTAAAGATCTAAATTTTGAATCAAAATAATTCTCTGCTAATAAATTATACTAAGTGACAACTTTTTTTTTCGCTGCAAAAAATTTTAGTTTTATCAACCAGATTTTGTTTCTGTAAATACCAAACTAGCTAACTATTATAATATCTTTGGAAGCAACGTAATTTCGCTATAAGATAATTATTTATTGTTGTTGTTATTATTGTGCTATTGAATAAAGTAAAATAATAGAAAATATACAAAATAAAAATACAACCAAATACTATAAAATACGATATAATGGAACAAATATTTTCACCGTAAATCTAACATATTTTTCTCCAACAATTGGATCAAGAATATGGAAAAACAAATATAGAAACAAACCATCTCCTTAGGATCGGCAACTAAGATCTCATATCTACGTTCATCCTCTCGATTTTCACACAACCTGTGGTGCCTACAAAAGGTTTCGGCATATTCTCTATCAATAACAAGGACAGGAATAAGAACAGATATATTTATCCTGGTCAGGTTAAATGGAACTTTAGAGGACATGTTGTGAATAATTGACCAAGACATACAAGCTATACCTACAATACAACAAACAAGAAAATCGTCACAACAAGAAATCGAGTAACAATTACAGGAAGTCAGGTCGTCATTAACAACACCAACAAAAGATTGCAATTTTTACAATTTCTCATACACATAATAAACTACCATCATATCATCAGATACAGAAATGGCACCATCTTCAACATGTAAAATGGTACCATTTGGGGGACAACACAGCATAAAAACCACATTAAGGTTCACAGCGGCAGTAAAGTTTAAAACCAAGAAAGAAGTGCAATTTAGTGCAATTTCAAAAATCGCACCAACATTTCAAAACCACCTTTCATTCGAAACAAAATCATTGATAAAAAGGAGAACGACTACTACCAAAAACACTGAAATAAAGCAACGAAATTCAAAAAAAGGAACAAAGAACCAATCTTGAAGGTGTGTGAAACGAAACAAAGAAAACTTCAAACAGTAAAACACGAACATTCTTCTCCAAAGTCTGAACAAAGTCTTCTAAACCTCAAGACAAAGAAACTTTGAACACGAGAGCAAGTACATGAAGGGATTGCATTTTTTCTTTAAATAGATGCTTGGGTGCCTTTTTAGTATTTTTGGAACTCAAAAATGAGGGTGCATGTGTTTCATTAAATAAAGTCCCTGAGAAAGCTCCAATCTCAAACTGTTTTTTCAAATTTGCTTTTTCACTCAATTTTTTTCAATCCTTTGAAGCCATTGACGTACTTAAACTCTGAAATACTTGAATAAAATTGATCATAGTATCGAATGATATAAAAGAGATTAAGAAGTCAATTATTAGGAGCACAAAAAGCATATTTTTCACACATACTTTATTGTAAGTAAGATTCAAAAAAGAAACTTAATTAACTAAGTCAAAATTGTGTAAGTTTGTTGATAAAATCTATACTTTTTAACATAATTTAGAATAATAAAATGGAGTTTATCACATTGACCTCAATTAAATTAAGGAAAGTTCTATGGTGCTAACGGCAAAAATTAGCATGTGATGATGTCTGTGGGACGAGGTTTATGCGCTTATTATGATGGAGCTGCGTATTAAAAAACATATGATTTTACCAATTGAGCTAGACCTCAGCTAAAATTATATATTTAGTTTAATAGGGTCTTTGGAGTGGGTACAATAAATTTGTGAGCGGGATATAACTGTTGGGCCAAACAATTTATTGATCTAATTTTTAACTAGAATGCAAAAGAGTTCACCAAAAAAAAACAAGAATGCAAGAGTTGGGTAGCACAATCTTGCAAAAGAAGAAGACACATGAATATTACAAAAATTTTATTAGTGAGTTTATCAAAAAAGAAAATTATTCGTGTGTGAATATTGTGTTGTGATAAGTGTGAAGTGGATCTGAGGTGGATGACCATTTCTCTATGTTATTGAGAATATCAAGAGAGATTGTATAATTAATTGAGTTTGAAAAGCTGACCCCTTATATGTATATAAATAGGGGTTTGCTCTGAAGGAAGATACACACAGAATTAATAAAATATTCTCTCTCTTCATATTACTAAAACTCTCTTCTCTCTGTCTCTCTTTTATATACACTACTATATATGAAATATTTTATATTGAGATATTAATTGTGGTAAATAATAATACTAGTGTTTTCTATTTATACTTATTTTATATTGATTATATCTTCCTAAGTTACTTATTTATTTTACAACATGTTATCAGCACGAAGCTCTAACAAAATTTTAGGAAGACTTCAGGTAACAAATTTTTATTATGTCGAATCTCTTTCATCTTGAATATAATACTTTTGATATATCTGAAAATAATTATTTATCATGGATACTAGATGCTAAAATCTATCTTGATTCAATGGATCTTGGAAATACCATTGGTGCTGTAAATAATACATTCAGAAGAATAAAGCCAAAGCTATGATTTTCCTTCGTCGTCATCTTGACGTATGATTGAAAAATGAATATCCCACATTAAAAAAATCCTGCAGATTTGTGGAAAGACCTTGAAGAAAGATATAATCATCAAAAGACGGTGATACTTCCTTAAACCCGATATGTTAGAGAAAACTTTCTCGACCTTCCATGCCTCGAATGTGCTCCTGCAGTAGCAGTATCGAGAAAAAGGATTTAAATTTTTTTTTGAGCTAATTTCTTGCTTTCTTGTTGCTGAACGCAACAATGAGTTACTCTTAAGAAATCATGAAGCGCGCCCAACTAGCGCCGCCCCATTTCCTGAAGTAAATGCGGCAAATTATAACCCTAAAAGAGGTAAATGGCAAGATTTTGATAACAAGAAAAATTATGGAAGGAAAAGAAATTATGTTCACAAGAAAAGATCTCACCAGAAGTGGGATAAAGAAAGAAACAATGGGCAAAGTATATCAATTGAGGATAAATGCTTCCGTTGTGGTGGAAAGGGTCATTAGTCACGTACCTGTCGTACTCCAAGGCAACTAGTTGATCTTTATCAAGCATCCTTGAAAAAGGATGACAAAGGAAAGGAAACAAATTTTGTTTCAAAGGATGAAAATTCCACCACTCATTATGATGTTTCTAATTTCTTTAAGGATTCTGAAGAAAATATTGGCTATTTGATCAATGATGGAATAGTTTGATATATGTATGTGTTTGTTAAGTATTCATGTGAATAATTTTACTGTGCATGTACTTCTACTCATTTTATTATTATCATTTGTTTTTGAAGAAAAATGGCAAAGACATATTCTGAAGATATTTGCCTTGCGGATAGTGCAAGTTCGCACACTATTCTTAAAAGTAATATATATTTTACCCATCTTGTGCCAAAAGAAGAATATGTTAATACTATTATTGGCTCAGGCAACGTGATGGAAGGCTCGAGTAGAGCTATAATTTTGTTTCCTGGAGGAACAAAATTCATAATAAATAATGCACTATTATCTACGAAGTCTCTAAGAAACTTGTTGAGATTCAAAGATATTCGCCGAAATGGATATCATATTGAAACAATGAATGAGAAAAATCATGAGTACTTATGTATCACAACTCATGATTTAAATAAAAATGTTATATTAGAAAAGTTACCCTCATTTTCGTCTGGATTGTATTATACCAAGATTAGTGCAATTGAATCACATACCATTGTAAACCAGAAATTTACTAGTCCAAATGAACTCATAACTTGGCATGATAGATTGGGTCATCTGGGAACAACCATGATGAGGAGAATTATTGAAAACTCTCATGGATATTCACTAAAGAACCAGAAGATTCTTAAATCTAGTAAATTTTGTTGTGCTGCATGTTCTCAATGGAAGTTAATTTTAAGGCCATCACCAGTAAAGATTAGATTTGAGTCCCCTGAATTTCTAGAAGGGATTCAAGGTTATATATGTGGACCTATTTATCCTCCATATGGATCTTTTAGATATTTTATGGTCCTGATAGACGCATCTTCGAGATGGTCACATGTGTGCTTATTATCTTCTCGCAACCTGGCGTTTGCGAGATTACTGGCTCAAATTATTCGATTAAAAGCATAATTTCTAGAAAATCCAATCAAATCAATTCGTCTTGATAATGCTGGTGAATTTACTTCCCAAGCTTTTGATGCTTATTGTATGGCTAATGGAATAAGTGTTGAACATCCAGTAGCTTATGTTCACACACAAAATGGGTTAGCAGAATTGCTTATTAAACGTCTCCAATTAATTGCTAGACCCTTGCTTATGAGAACGAATCTCCCAACCTCGGTTTGGGAGCATGCTATTTTACATGCCGCAACACTTATTCGTTTGAGGCCAACGAGTTACCATAAGTTATCTCCTATGCAATTAGCATTTGGCTAACAGCCAAATGTTTCCCATTTAAGAATATTTGGGTGTGCGATATATATTCCCATTGCACCACCTAATCGCACCAAAATGGGACCCCAAAGAAAATTGGGGATATATGTTGGATATGATTCTCTCTCTACAGTGAGGTATCTTGAGATACAAACTGGAGATGTATTTAAAGCCCGGTTTGCAGATTGTCATTTTGATGAATCAAAATTTCCAACATTAGGGGGAGAGAATAAGCTTCCTGAAAAAGAACTTAATTAGAATGCATCATCGTTGATGTATTTAGATCCTCGATCAAGGCAATGTGAACTAGAAGTTCAAAAGATTATACATTTGTAAAGAATAGCAAATGAATTGCCTGATGCATTTTCCGATATAAAGAGGATAACTAAATCTTATATACCAGCGAAAAATGCCCCAATTCGAATTGATGTCCCAGTAGGACAAGTAGCCACTGAAGAAAATTCATGCCAGAAGCGTGGCAGGCCTGTCGGTTCCAAAGACAAAAATCCTCGAAAAAGAAAAGAGGTAAATACGATTCCTGTTGAAAAAGACATAGTAAAGATACCTGCAGTTGTCCAAAATTCTGATATAGTTTTAACGCCAGAAGACGTTCAGGTACCTGAAATTTGTGAAAATGTCAAGATCTCGATAAATTATGTCTTTACAGGAGAGAAATGGGACCGAAATAAGACAATTGTCAATGAAATATTTGCATATAATGTGGTATTCAATATCATGCATGAAAGTAAGGATCTTGAGCCAAGATCAGTCGAAGAATGTTGACAAAGAAATGATTGGCTAAAATGGAAAGAAGCCATGAAGGCTGAGTTAGATTCACTTGCAAAATGTGAAGTCTTTGGACCTGTAGTCCGTACACCAGAAGATGTAAAACCTATTGGATACCGGTGGGTATTTGTGACAAAATAAAATGAGAAAAATGAAGTTGTGCACTACAAAGCCCGACTTGTGGCACAAGGTTTTTCACAAAGGCCCGGTATAGATTATGAAGAAACGTATTCCCCTGTAGTGGATGCGATAACATTACGTTATTTGGTCAGTTTATCTGCATATCATAAACTGCATATGCATTTAATGGATGTGGTAACAGCTTATTCGTACGGCTCATTAGATCGTGATATCTATATGAAAGTCCCTGAAGGATTAAAGATATCTAAACCACCCAATGAATATTCGCAAGGGTTATACTCAGTCAAATTCCAAAGATCTTTATATGGTCTGAAGCAATCTGGACGAATGTGGTATAATCGTCTTACTGAGTATCTAGCAAAAAAAATGGATTCAAGAATGATGATATCTGTCCATGCGTTTTCATAAAGAAATCTGCATCTGGGTTCATTATAATTACTGTGCATGTTGATGATTTAAATATCATTGGAACTCCTGAAGAGATTCCAACAATTATAAAAACTCTAAAAGAAGAGTTTGAGATGAAAGATATTGGAAGAACTAAATTTTGTCTCGGTCTGCAGATCGAGCATATAAAAAATGGGATCTTTATTCATCAAACAACATACGCAGATAAGATCTGGAAAAGATTTTGTATGGATAATTCACATCTCTTGAGTACCCCAATGATCGTAAGATCTTTGAATGTGGAAAATGATCAATTCCGTCCTAAGGAAGATAATGAAGATATCCTTGCTCCAGAAGTACCATATCTTAGTGCTATTGGCACACTAATGTATCTTGCTAATAATACACAACCTTATATATTATTTGTTGAGAATTTACTAGCAAGATATAGTTCCTCTCCAACCAGAAGACATTGGAGTGGAATCAAACAGATCTTTCGATATCTTCATGGAACGGTTGATATGGGATTGTTTTATCCTTATGGATCCAAGTCACAATTAGTTAGCTATGCAGATGCTGGATATTTGTCTGATCCACATAAAGGGAGATCTCAAACAGGATAACTATTCACATATGATAGTACAACTATATCATGGAGGTCCATGAAACAGATGATTGCAGCAACATCCTCTAATCATGCTGAAATACTAGCGATACATGAAGCTAGTCGCGAGTGTTTTTGGATAAGGAGTGTGATTCAATATATTCTGTCATCATGTGGACTGATTGATCAGAAGATAGCTCCAACTGTCCTATTTGAAGATACATGCATCATGTATTGCTCAACTTAAAGGCGGATATATCAAATGTGATAGAACAAAGCATATTTCTCCCAAATTATTCTTCACTCATGATTTTCAAAATTAAGGGACAATTGATGTCCAACAGATCCACTCAAGTGACAATCTGGCAGATTTATTTACAAAGTCACTCCCAAAACCTCATTTGAAAGATTGGTACATGAGATTGGGATGCGCCGATTTCGAGACATTAAATGATGTCGACAAGAAGGGGAGACTGTACTCTTTTTTCCTTGGTCAGGTTTTTTTCCATTGGGTTTTTCTTGACAAGGTTTTTAATGAAGCAGTCCCCATCACTAAAGGATATTGTGCTCTTTTTCCTTCACTAAGGTTTTTTTTCTACTGAGTTTTTATTTAGTAAGGTTTTAACGAGACAATAATCCTAAATGATCATCTAAGGGAGAATGTTGTGATAAGTGTGAAGTGGATATGAGGTGGATGACCATTTCTCTATGTTATTGAGAATATCAAGAGAGATTGTATAATTAATTGAGTTTAAAAAGATGACCCCTTATATGTATATAAATAGGGGTTTGCTCTGAAGAAAGATACACACAGAATTAATAAAATCTTCTCTCTCTTCATATTACTAAAACTCTCTTCTCTCTTTCTTTCTTTTATATACGCTACTATGTATGAAATATTTTATATTAAAATATTAATTATGATAAATATTAATACTAGTATTTTTTATTTATACTTATTTTATATTAATTATATCTTTCTTAAATTATTTATTTATTCTACAACATATTGCACAGTTTTTAATTTTTAGTAACAATTAATTGGGAGAGTACCTTTTGTCTTGTTGAAGGGTGGTCGAAGAATAGGCTTACTAAATAATTCTGTTCAATTTTTTTATAATTTTACTAAACTAATTCAATTTTAATAAATATTAAATTAATTCATATTTTTACGATTGAAATTATTTTCATTTTGGTTCTGACTCGAATAAACATGATAGTTTAGGATTTTGAAATTATTTTTGTTATTCCATCATAGTGCCATCAGTCCCAACAACATTAAAAATCTTCCAAATGGACATGATATTTATTTTATGTCACCACTTGCTTTGATATTTGAAATCACTCTGCGTTAATTTAATCTTTCTTTTCTCCTTTTCATTTAAAAAAATTAGACTCAAATCTTCAATAACTAACACGTAAGTTAGGCACGTCTTGCTTTTTTCTTTGGTAAAACACCTTAAAATTTTCCATTAAATTAATCGTTAAGCCAACTTTAATCAAACGTTTATGTCCTCCAAATATAATTATATTCCTCCAACATGAATATTGTTTTATCTATGTTAGTCACTAATCATGTAAAATGTACTTCTTAAAAATTTATAACAAGCTCCCAATATTTTTCAACCCATCTATTTCTAAAAAAAATTAATTTATTTTCTTATCAATGAAACAAAACATAGCTGCCAAAACTATAACTATATTTTGTAAAGGTTTAATTATTCTGTTGGTCCTTATAGTTTTTCGAAATTTTCTATTAGGTCCTTATACTTTTTTTTTTCCTTTAACTGGATCCCTGCACTAATTGTTTTTTTTTAATTGAGTTCCTATACTTTTTTTTTTCTTTTATTTGAGTCTCTACACTAATTTTTTTTAGTTGGGTTACTATACAATTAAGCCAATTACTACCAAGAGAGAACTAATTGGAAAAAAAAAAATTTGATGCAGGAATCCAATTAAAAAGAAAAAAAGTATAAGGACTTAATTAAAAATTTTGCAAAACTATAAGGACCAACACAGTAATTAAACCTTTTTTGTAAACATTTATAAATAACTTACAAATAACCTAACAATTTTGCCAATTTCATCGAAGATATTGCAACAAATCTCATCTATAAGGGGCTATCATTCATAAGTTCGAAATATATACTATATAGGGTTTTTCTCCTAATCCTTTTGTCATCATATCTTTTTCGTTTCATACCAAATCTCCTGTGATTGCAGCTTGATCTTGCAATACAATTTTTTTATACAAATAAACCATTGCAAAAAAAAAAAAACAAAACAAAAATTAACAATGAATTATTCAGCTTTTCTTATTCTTCAATAAGGCCAACTTATGAAAGTCTATTTTGCTTTTCTCTTCCAATTTACCAAACTTATTACTAACAAATAAATGTTACACCCAAAATATAATTGGGCCTGACACCAAATCCCTTTTAGTGGCCCAAATACCCACTTTACATAACAAAACAATGTAATTATGCCTAAACGGAAAACCTGCGACTCCTTACATTAAGCACATAAACCCTGTTCTTGTGCCACAGGTTTCCATACACGTGTGGTGCTCCCACTATCACATGCTGACTTTTGCAGCATCAGATAATTTTCCATAAATTAAAAGGCAGTTGATATAAAATAATTAACAAGAAGAATTAGAAGATGGACTAGTGAAAAGAGAATTAGAAGAAACAAATCATTACTAAATAGAGTAAATAAGACAAAATCAAATAGAGTGACAATACACAAAGTGATCAACTTAAAATATTAATGTGTGATATTTTAAAAACAATAATAATATAATGTGTGGCATTAGCTATAAAAGGTGTAGCAATAACCTTTCCGTATCATGGTTATATTGAATTATGTTTGCCAATTGTGACGTGATACTTTCAGCTGAAGATTTATGTAGATGATTCATGTATGTTTAGAGAAGGAATGAGTAGATGTATTTTGTTGAATTTGTAGTATCCCTTTTTGGATCAAGAGTTTCGTTCTAAATATAAATGAAAACATAAAAAATTATTTCCTTTCAACCATCACAAACAGCTGCAAGGAAAGAATTTGATGCATCATCAAAATCTAATTATGCTGTAAGAGATATTGCTGCACAAATTGGTGATGGCCATCTCCAACCAACGCATCTCATCACTTCTATTCATATTTCATAGGTAAAGATAAGGTACTGATTATATCTCTAATAATTGATTTCAAATTGAGATAAAATGAATATTAAAGTAATAGAATTAGTTGATACTGCGAGACTAAATCTCTAAAATCAATATCCCTCAAATCACTTCACCCCTTAATTGCTACCATATCACTCTTGCCTTACATTAATATAGTCCACTTAAAGTTGAATATTTTAATTCATTATTTCTCTTCTTTTACCTCGCAATTCGTTTGAATTGTCATGATTGTGGATTTGTCTAAACATTAAAATAACAAAAATTTGATGGACATATAAAAAATTAATCATTAAATTAATTATTATATATTTATGTATAATATATAATTTAATTAATTTTTAATATATATTTTATATTTTAAATAAAAGTGATTGATTTAATGATTTTTGTTAATATATCTAATATGGTTATTAAAATAAAAAAATTGACATAAAATAAAAAAAATTCGATGTAAAATGTTTGTATTTCAAATTAGGTAGAAACTCATGTGAAGTTAACTTAGTCGTTGGATGAAAATTTAGTCATCAACTTTACATAAAGTTGATTTCACCTAAATAATTTTCGCCTTCAAATTATAGTTTCTTTCCTTTTTTTTTATTTGACGTGGAAGTTATCTTTTTTTTTTATGAGGTGAAAATGAACATTTCTTAAATATGAAAATAAATAAGCAATCTATTAAAAATAAAATGCAATCATTTTCAGCTTAAAATGGATTGCGTAAATTATTATGCAAACTGAGCTCTTGGTCTATGGGCTTGCACAGACAAAGTAGAATCTAAAATCGGATACTTATTTAAGTAGAGGAGTCACTTAACTATTACATTAACTTGGTTAATTACTATTTTTAACGATTCTAGTGACCGAAAAAGATTCTAAATACGTAACACCCCCTAATTTATTTCAACCCTAGACCAAGCAGAAATAAATCAACATCTAATGGAAGTGTGAAAATCTACCATCACTGATCAACCATCTTTAAGGTTTCAAGGCTGAAAGCAAAACAAATCTCTGCACGCTTTTCAATGCCTCAAAAGTTGATCTCATCAAAACGTGTTCTTGGGGACACGTCATGGACAAAAAGAATTTCCATACCGAAGTTGTTCACACGAGCCTTCAACAAGGTTAAGAAATTCATGTTTCTATAGTTAATTAACGATGTGTTTTTTATTAAATTTTGAGTTTGGTTGTAGCGACATATGCCATTTTATTTAATCATTCACTTCCAATTTGATAAATAAAACATGGTGTTAGATGTTATTTGTGGTTTTGGAAAACAAAAATAACTAAATATGTACAACCTACATATCATGCGGCACTGTGATCATTTGTATCCTTTTTATCTTGAAGTTTATTGTCTTTGTTAACTAAATTTTCTATTTCCCTTTTGTTGCGTCGCATTGTTGCAACAGGTTGATAGCACCGTTAAGCATAAACAAAACTTTGATAGATTTCTGATTAGGGAGAAACCCCTTTCCAACGTTAATACGAGGTTCAACCTTTTTTTTAAAGCTTCATGGCTATGCTATAGTATTGCTATATTCTTTTACATAATATCTAAAATTTTGCTTTCTTTATATCATCTTTGAAATCACATAGTGCTCAAAAACATGATCACTATTACTCACTTGCGGAAGATTTTCTGGAGATTACACCTCGGAAGACAATTGGAAAATTGAAGGAATGTAAAGAGGTTAGTCATTTTTTATTATTTTTTACTTTCTTTTCATGTTCATCATTCAAGTCCAAATTAAAATAGTAATGCATTTTTTATTGTTTGTTACTTTTCTTTTAGGATGGTGATTATGCTGTGTATGGTACCATTATGGGAGTGATTGGTGGACCTGATTGGTTTGTTGCTCAATGTAGATGTGGCACTGAAGTTGTTCTGAAGTTTGGGTCATACTATTGTAAAAAGTGTTCAAAGCATGTTGAGAATATTATTCCAAGGTCAATATATTTTTCATTTACTCTTCAAAATATTGATTTGTTTTCCTTGAAATTATAGTGTTGGTATGAGGTTTATTTATGCTGATTATTTCATTTGTATATATTATAAAAACAGGTATAGAATTAAGGTGAAAGTTATTGATTCCTCAGGGAGTGCAACCTTTGTCATATTTGAAAAGCTTGGATGCCTTTTGCTCCATAAGTCCTGCACTGAGATTTTGAAATCTACTGAAAATGTAAGTTTTATGAAATAATAATATATTAGTGTAAGTTTGGTTATGATATGATGACTTATTAGTACTGATTTAGTATCACCTTTTTTTTGAAACAGGGTGATTTTGACTTAACACAACTCTCAGAATTTCAACGTATGTTATGTGATAGATCATTCGTTTTTAAGGTTGAGGTTAAGAAAAATTGTTTCACTCCGAAAGAACCGGCATATGATGTTGTTGACATTTGTTTTAATGATTCCATCATCACCAAGTTCAAAGAGAAGGATCCTGGATTTTTTGATAATAAGGTTTGAATTAATTTGCTGCATAAACTTTCACATACATACGCATGGGCTGCATTTGAATTCTGTTCTGAGATAGAATATAAAGTAAAGACAGAGAGACATAATCAGATATTTTTATTTCTACTCTTAGGAAGTATAGAAAAATAAAAGAATTTATTTTTGTCTGTTACTTAAAAATTGTATTTCTATCCTTGTTTACATAACCAAATAGGTTTCTATCTACATAATCTCTATATTTATGTTTCTTTATCTCTCAGTCCTCAGAGCATTATCTAAAAGCAGTCATATAATACTCCATAAATTTCAAGTTTGGTACTTTTATCTAACTTGATTTACATAATTAACTTACAGATTGACTTGACAGCTAGCATATCCCAGAGCTTATGAAGAGTTAAAATTTAGATTTCCAAAATGTTCAACGCTCGTGTTAAGGTGCGGTCTTTCTATTTTAGACATGTTTGGATTAGTATCAAATTAATCCTATACATAGAGTTTTATGAATAATCTTTGTTTCTTTCATTTTTTGCTGTATAAGCCTTGATGAGTCGATATAATGATGTGGATGGATCACAACACTGTCAATCACTCAATTTCGGGTACAATGAAATTGAGGCTACAACATAAAGAGAAGTGTCAACCAAGAAGATGAAATGTGTTAAGATTGGGAAGGGGTGAAATTCTTATTGGGGTTCAGGATAATGTGGTCAATTTCTATTTGAAAATAATTATGCATTATTCTTAGTTATTATGTTTTGGTGTTGGTGACAGACACAGTAAAGACAATTTTTCTTTAGATTGTTCAAACTAACTTGACCCAAAATAATGTCTTTTGATTCATAGTTTATTTCCTTGGGCACTGCCATTAAGGACAGACTATAAATCAGAAGTTTTTGTCAAACACAACAAATACTCCACAAAGTCTCAACAAACACAAAAAATTTGCCGATATACAAAATAAAACAAGCAACTCATACACATATCACCTATAATCTTATTAAATCAAATTTCCATGAGCCACTGCACTCCACCTGCAAAAACGGCTTTATGCCCCCTTTTAGTGTCAACTTTTGCTCTTGTCTCCATCCAAATCTCACCCATTTGCCTCTAATACTCCTTACCAATATCATGAGAGTTGAAAACATTATTTTTGTCAATTGGAAATAAGTATTATTGTGTATTTTCTTTATTATATTTTTTTTAAGTATTAGATTTTACTGAATATTTGGAGATATATATATATATATATATATATATATATATATATATATATATATATATATATATATATATATATATATATATATATATTCTCTTATTTTTTGCTATGCTAGACATCTATCATCTAAGGTGTTTTTGGTTGAGAAACTGTAACATGTTCTGACAGATTATAGGACCTCTTTTTTTAAACTCCTGAATTTGACTTAAAAGGGACAGAAGAAAGTTGTGGTGGACAACTTTTTTCTCTTATAATTCCAAGCATTTTATATGTCAAACAATTAGTTTATTAATACTCTAATGTGAATCATAATTTAATCACATCCAAATAAAATATTCTATGGCAAAAATTCTCATTGCTTGGGAAGACGAGTTTGCCATTAAAAAAGCTTACAAATTCTTAAACTCACAATAACATTAAAAATTAAAATTTCATGTTAACAATGTAAAAATGGGAGGAAGGAAGGAGGTGGAATCCATAGTTAAGTGTTGTACATGAAATCATTTATATAACACATGAACTGAATCAAAATTTAAATAAATATTGAAAAAGTAGGATTAAAAAACAATCACCTTCGAAATTGTACTCAGCAATATATCAATTAAATTAATTATGTTTGGGGATAGTTGAAACTTAGACATGTAAATAACTTTTTTGTGCCAATTATTTGGCTTCCAAAAGGTAGCTCAAAAAATAACCTACCAAAGGTTGCTCCAACTGGAATCTGAAGCGAAAAACCTACAGCTAACTAGGGCATGACATTTCACTCACAAATAACTGACTTTAAGGCTTCAGGGCCAAAGCAAGGCCAACCTTTGCACTCTTGTCAATGGCACCAGTGTCAACTTCAGCAGTAATGGAGAAACGGGTTCTTATGGACAAATCATGCTGGATGTGAGCAGTTGCCCTGCCATGGTTGTTGACACGAGCTTTGATCAAGGTTAAGGGGTCGAGTGCATGTTGTGTTCCGATAGTGAGTTTGTTTTCATGGCTGGAAAAGCTATGAGAAAACTCAGCAGCAACAGCAGTGTTTGTCAGTATATTTACATTCTGGTGATAGGAGGCAATGAGGGTGTCTCCTTTATCATTCCTGCATTTATCAACCAAAGAACATAAAATAGAAGAGGAATAAAAATAAAGGGTAATCATGAAATTTGGCAGGCATAGGTACTCACAGACTCAAAGATGCAATCAGGTCAGAATGGGTGAGGCTCAGCCCTGCATTGTACTTGGTTAAGTTGCCAGATGCAGTATCAAATGAAACATCTGTCCCAAGAGTGACAAGATTATTTCCAACAACACCAGAGAAGTTAACGATGGGTTTTGCCGTCAATCCAAGGCTAGTGCTGATTCCAGCATGCTCATGCTGGTACTGGAGCTCCACCTTTTTAAATATCCAAGAGAGAATAAAAATCCTCATTTATTGTAACTATATGGTAAATAACTAGTAAGCATTCACAAAGTAGGACATATAGGAAAGTTTTCAGTACCTTGCCAGATTTTTGATCCGGAAAAATAAAGCTAAAAATTGTCTTGAGTCCAGGTGAAGGCTCATCCACCGTAACGGTAGTAAAGAGCTGAAAAATATTCCAAAACAATACCATAAGCACTTGCAAACGTAGAAAATTTTGTTGCACGAGACTATGCTAGGATTGTTAAATGGAAACGGGCACCACATACAACATGCCATATTGGGTAAGAAAAATCAGTTATATATCACATATAAGAGAAACAAGCAACAACGAAACATTGCTTCTACCATAATTAGAATTTAAAGCAATAGAAAAAAAAATATAAATTAAACATATTAGAATAAATAATTCAGATATATGTTCCAATCATAGGAGTTGAAATAAATTAATACAGCCAATGAAGCATACTGACAAAATTTCTTAAAGAAATTATATTACTTTAATAACTAACAAAATACAATTATTCCAATACTTGAATACTCTAAAAAATTGAGGGATATGTATGTTGTTGTAGAAGTTATCTAGCGCGCGCGCGCACACACACACACAGATATATATATATATATATATATATATATATATGGAAAATGGAGCATCATTTTGTTTGATAAGTATAATCATCCTAGCAAGATAATCCGACTCACATTTGAGTTACTGTCCACTTTGACATCAGTCGTGATGTTCTTGTTCTTCAGCTTTGTGGCAACATCCGCCAAATATACATTGCCCTTCTTGAGACCAGTTGAAGTGATTTCCTGAAGATAGAAATCAACTGAAACTATCAGAACACGAAGAAACCTCATCTCTTAGGCTTAATCAGTTAACCCTGAATTCATAATAACAATCTAGGTATCAACTATTCATGATATGAAAATTCCAAAAGCAGCTTCTTGAATCAATTACAAATACTTGGCTAGTATTGAAAATTATCACGTATTGGCAAGAGACTAAAACCGAGCAAGATCCAAACAACAAACATATATTCCAAGTTTCAACAGAGAGTAATCATAGCTTCAAACACAACAATTACGATGCCAAATCAGGATATAGATCAATCATTAAGCCTTATAACATCATTAAGCCCTATCAATTTAAGGCAACCATAAATGCAAGGTCTTTTCTAATAGTTTCTCTAATAATTTTCTTGACACTATCCTGATTTTTTCCAGAATATGTTACTTTCCTCCACTTTCTTTTACAGTAAACGAGCAATTAAACCTTAAAACATAGAAATTGAAGAAAATTTAAAACAATGCCTCAATATAACGTAATAGCATTTCTATAGCCAAAACACAACGAAAATTCAACCGTAAATCAAATATCCTAGCTAAAACAAAGGGGAAAAAAAAGCTAAACTCACCACTCCGCTGGTAGTGTAAGTGGTGAGAGTAAACTTGCGATCGTTCTGGTAATCCTTGTACAGAAGATCTGCATCGCGATAAATGCACATAATTAGAAAACAAACAAAAGAATTGCATAATAAAATGAGAAGAAAAAAAAAAGAAAAATCAATAACCTCTAGCCTTCTTGCCGATATCGGAGTAGAATCCTGGACCTTTCACCATGACTTCTTTCTTTAAAAATTTTCTCCAAAAAATGGAAGCAGAAAACACGAGAAAGGAAAATGTAAGAAGAGAGAATAGAAAACAAGAGAGAGCGAAAATATGTGAAGGTGTCTGGTGATGGTAATGTTTAAGTGTGGGAATGGCGCGAGTGGTGATGGATGAAGGAGAGAGTTCCCTAATTTTGTGGGGTTTGTGTGAGACTAAGACGATTAACTTTGACCGTTGGATCGTGAATTGGATCGCATGTTGTCATAGTACAAGTTGATTTATGACACGAGGAACGGGAAATGCAAGGGGAACACTGGCATATTCTTCCAGTGCGATTCATGTTCAACATTCTTTTTTAAATAGTAATGCTTTCTTTTTTGTATGAATCAAATTCTACAAAGAACAATAAAATTTAGAATAATATTAATTATAATTAATTTTTATTATGTTAAATTAATATAATTAAATTTAATTATTAAAAAAATTTGATTGTGTAATATTATTTTTTTAAATATTTATATTTTTTTTATAAAAGAAAGTACATTAATAAAAAGTAAAAATTCATTAATTAGTTAGGTAGTTACTAGAAACAAATATAAAGGGGACGAGTGGAAGTCTCGGTTGGGGGTGGCAAGCGGGGAAGCCCGCCCCGTCCCGTCAAAAGCCCGTCCCGCCCTGCTTAGTGAGACGGTCTCAGAATCCCAACCCGTCCCGCCTAATGGCGGACTGGCGGGCCGGCGGGCTAACCCGCCAAATATTCTTTTTTTTTTAACTATTAAATAATATATATAAAGGCATAAAAAATTCTCTTCTGTTCTTTATTTTTAACTATTATAATTTCTAAAAGTATAAACAAATTATAATTTTTATATTCACAAATATTAAAGTTTTTATAATTATAAATATCTAATAAACCTAATTATAAACCAAGTTTTCATCAAAAAATAATTATAAATATTGTTCCCAAAACAAAATAAACATAATCCAAAATATAATTATAAATATTGTCTCTAAAACAAAATAAACATAATCCAAAATACTCAATTTTCATCTTCATTCTCTTGTAAGTTGGGTTGGGGGAAGTTGGGTTTTGGAAAAAAAATTATAAAAATACCCCTTGCCAAAAAATACTAAGTCCGGCGGGGAAGCCCGCTCCGCCCCGCCAAAGCCCGCGGTTTAAGCGGTGCAGGTTAGGCGGGCTTTTACTATTTGTCGGTCCCAATTTTTCAGCTCAACCCGCCTTGGCGGGTTACGCGGGCCGGCCCGACGGGTTTAGGCCCATTTGCCACCCCTAGGCATTCCCAATTTTTTTAAAAAATTAATAGTAATAAGTTATTATATATAATTTAATTTTAAAAAATTATTTAATATTTAGTCAAGTATAAATAAAAGTTCAGTCCAATTTAAATATTAATGATTTCTAATATTAAAAAGTAAGTAATAATATTAAAAAATCTAAAAAAAATATTATTATTAATATTTTTTAATTAAATAAAACTTTTTAAATCTCATAAAGTGAATTCTTTTTCTTCTTGTAATCGTCTTTTTTTATTCACTTCGTATTAATCCTCTCTATTTCAACTATTACAACTAAGAGATCTTTTTCAACTATGAATATTGTAAAAAATAACTCAGAAATAAAATAAAAGATGAATTTTTTGTTAATTGTCTTTTAATTATATTGAAAAGAAAATTGTTGAAAAATTTGACACAAATTCTATTATCGATGAATTGTATGATATGAAGAATCGACCACTTCGTTAGTAAAAAATACACACATATTTTTTGTACTTTAAAATATATTCTCTATCGATATATTTTTGTAATACATCTTATATTATATAATTTTTTATATAATTTTTAATATTATATATGTTATTGACATCCATAATAACATTTCTGAATCCGTCCCTTTATATGTAAGTAAAAATGACAATAAATACTCTTATTCATTTTCATTTAAGAAAATATCTCGCTCCTATTCTATTTTCATCATGGCATATTTAATTGTTCCAACAAAAAAACCAATATATGATTATCTATGTATTACTTTTAAAAAATAACACAAAAGTATAACATAATTTAATATAATTTAACAAAATATAATAAAATATAGTATAAACACAATTTAATATAATCTAACATATAAATAAAAAATTTAATAAATTCATTTTTATAAAATTTAGTGAATCCTCATTATACGAATAATTTTTATTCTATCTTTATCTCTAATTATTTACAGAGGTGAATCTTGCCTTTATAAAAATTTTACTGGTTTCAATTTATTTTCATGTTGAGAGTAATTTCTGTAATAATCCACTTTCGTGAATATTTTTGCTATCTAATGTAAGTTGTAACAAAGAAAAAAAATATTTTACTAAATGTCTTGCAAGCATGATTAATAAAATCAAATAGGTAATCGAACTAATTAGATTGTTAGATCATTAGAATAGGATGATAATTGGTATCTATTAGACGAGTACCCTCCTTTGACCCTTTTCATTAGTGGACTGACGAGTGTGGGTTAAAGCAGTAGTATGAGCGCTAGGATCCCTTTTGAGATTATTGAGATTTCTGATGATGAGGATGAGGATCTTGAGGAGTGTTCGAGGACAGTTGATGCTTAGGAGCTGAAGATGTGGCTTTTGAGAGTTTTTTTTTGTGTTAGCCTAGCTTTTGTGTTTAGTCTCTCCGTTTTGATTAGACTCACTGAGATAGTAGGATGTATATAATTGACTAGCCTAGTTTTCGGGTGCTAGGTTAGGGGCTTTCTATATAGGCTAGGGCTCGGAGTGTTGATTATGTATATGGTAACAAGATGTGAGGGGTTGTACGCTAACTTATGACCTGTATGACAGTTATATATATATATATGTATATATATATTTACCAGAATCATCACTTTGCTCAGAGCAAGATTCATTGGATTCAAGTCCGAGGGCATTAATGGCTTTAGATGAGCGAGTTTGAATACGAGAAGTAGATTCACCAGAGTTTGTAGGAGTTTCAGGGATAGTAGTAAAACGATTCAAAAGTTGGTCAATCTTTTGAATAACCTCCGAATCACTAGATTGTTGTTTTAAAATGGAGGTTTTAAGACTTTGCTTAGCTTTGCTACTTATTTTGAAAGGTTTAAAAAGAGGTTTCTCAATACTTTTAGAAGTAGATGTTTCAGAAACATTTTTCAAAGAGAAAGTAGATCCTGAAGATGAAAAGTTGTCACCCAAGCATTGTAAAAATCTGTTGGTATAATTTGATTGTTCAATGAGATTTTTAATATCTTTAGGGGCGACAGCTTCATCCACATTCTTTGTTTTAAAAGGAGAGGCCATAACAGGATTATGTCCTTCCGTATTTGAGATAATAAAAGCTCCTTTTGGAGGAAACTCAGATCTAACTAAGTTCCCATCTTTGACTTTCCAAGTTGAAATAACATTTGCTGAAAATGAAGTTTGTTTAGTTTTAAAAGGATACTCAATGTTGTTTTTTATGGAGTAAGCATGAAACCATTCAAAAAAAGGAATATGCAATCTAACATCATTTAGAAATTTGTAATATTTTTCTTTGAATGATGAGATTTGAGAAGCTGTATAAGTACTTAAATACCATTCTCTTTGGAGGTCATACTCTTTAGAGTTAAGGTTTTTAAGTAAGGCTTCCCTGTTTATAATAAATTCCGTGCTATTCATTTATCATTCAAAGAAGAATGATACCAGATGGCCCGAAGTGGATCAAGGAGGGAAAGGGGAAGAAGGGTAAGCGTTAGTATGAATGCAGTATGATATGCAAGAGCAGGTAAGTAAATATGAAGTTAGATGTGGCGGTAGTCCGCACGCATATGCAAGTTAGATATGTAGTTAGATGTGGCGGTAGTCCGCACGCATATGCAATTGCAGAAATATAAATATGGAAATACTAAAATGAAGAACTGAATAAAAGATTTTTATTGAATGTATTGAAAAAGGGAGAAGAGGGAAGAAGAGCTGGAGAGCTTACAAGGGGAACTCTCAGAGCATCTCTCTCTAACTTCTCTCTATGTTTTTGTAAAATGAAAAGGGTGCCTTACTATGAAAGCGTAGCCTCCTTTTATAATTGAGAAAAATACTGTTTCTACAGTGCCGGTTATGTTAACCGGTACTATTGCTACAGAACAAGTTGATACAATTTATTTTTTGCAAATTTGTCTTCTAATCTTCTCCTAGATTGATTCCAAAACAATCGTCTTCATTTTGATTGTAATCACTTGATGATTCTTCTGAGGGAGTAGGATCATTTTTGTGTTTTTTGTCTTCCTCGATCATCTGCATGATTTCTTGAAGGTGTCTTGCTAAGGTTTCTTTTGATTGGGCCCCTGCAAGGGCTGCTGCAATTTGGGCTTTCTGGTTGAGAAATACTGATTCTTCATGGTCGAATGGTTTGGTGAACTTGGGGTGCTCTTTGAACCAATTACGAACTTTGTCTGGATGAGCCATGGAGGCATCAAACTGAGACCACCATTTTACATAGACATTCCTTTGAAGCATAGGTGGTGATTTTGGATGTTCTAGTTTGCCGTACCTGTACTGCCATGAGAATACCCAGGCCAAGGAGAAAACAGAAAAAAATTGAAGATCTGCAGGAATGCTTGTTTCCTGTTGGTCAAATTTTTTGGTGAAAATTTTGAACCCCTCATCGGCAGGTGGGGGCAAGATTTCTGGTAGAGGGCCAAAGTAATCCCACCATTGGGTGAACCAATTTGGGAATTGATAATTGGTATTTTTCTTGAAATAAATGAGCCAAGAATGTCTGTTCTGATTATTTTGCAACCAAAATACTCTTGTCCAGGCATCCACATAATCCCAATAAGAATATCCTATCGGGTCATAAGGATTAGAGAATTTTTTTGTATTGTTTGGGTTCTTACCAAATTGATTAGGGGTGAGTACTTTTAGAATTTGAATGGTTGAATGAGTTATGTTGGTGGCATCTTTAGGATCTTTGTAATGTTTTATTGAGACTGAATCTGAATCCACTAATATGAATTCATAAAACTGTCTGGTTTTGTTCAGGGCTGTTGGTCTAAAATGGAATCCTGGTGGAAAGACTTTAGGAATAACTTTAAAAGGTGATTTTTCCCAAAACTCAGGTTCCATTAGAAGGACAGAAGAGAACTTGTTTTTTGAAATGTATGTGGTTGGTTGTTTTAATTGAGTGTTGACAGGGTGGGTTTGGTTTGATTGAGGTGGCATGGTTTGGGCAATTATTTTTCCTTTTGGATCATTGCAAATAGTTTTTTGAGTTGCCATTTGTGATATAAGTTTGGTAAGGTCTATTTCATCTTCATCTGAGCTGTCACATATGTCAGCCCAGGATTTTTTATGAAGTTTTGTAAGGCCTGCATCTTGTAAGGCCAACAAGGTTTGGATTGGGAAGGCATAGTCTGCCTTTGTTTGTTTGGCTGTTTGGCTACTTGGGGGTTGAGTAGATGACTCAACTATATTTTTTGTGATCTGAGTAGATGACCCAGTCGGCTCTTGGGTTAAAGGGGAAGGTTGTTGGGTAGATGACCCAGTCGGGGTACTTGACCCAGATCTCTTTGTTGGCCCAGGAAGGGCTAGGCGAATACCTCTGCCTCTTACCGAGGCTAGTGTTGCCTTTCTAGGCATCTTTTCCTTGATTATCTCCCTGCAAATATTCACGTGTGAGAAAGTCAGGGAGAGAGTTTGAGTTACCCTTTATGTGCTCAATGTCGAAATCAAAGACACTTAAAATTGCTTGCCATCTGGCAAAAATTTGTTTTGATGCAAGATTTTTTACATCATTTTGTAACACGTCTTTAGCTGATTTACAATCAACTCGGACTAAAAATTTTTGATTGAGTAAATCTGATTGAAATTTTGTGATGCATAAAATAATGGCTAAAATTTCTTTTTTGATTGTGGAATATTTTTGTTGAGTAGAATTCCAGTGTTTGGATGTAAATGCAATGATACCTTCTTTATCATGCAGTCTTTGTTTTAAAATACCACCATATCCTAAATCTGATGCATCAGTTTCTACAATTTTGAATGCATGAGGAATGGGTAGGTAAAGACATGGAAGATTGCGAACTTTGGTTTTAAGAAATCTGATGATATCCGAATGTTTATCCGTCCAAGGTGGGGGATTTTTCTTAAGCCTATCATGGAGGGGCTTAAGGAGATTGTTCAGATTTGGGATGAAATCTGAAACATAATTAAGACATCCCAGGAACCTCTGGAGCTGGGGTTTATCGAGGATATAATCTGGAAACTTTTCTGCAAACAAAATTGATCTTTCAATAGGAGTTATTGTTCCTTGGAAGATTATGTGACCAAGAAATCGGATTTTTGTTTGAAAAAGAACAATTTTTGGTTTAGAAACAGCGAGTCCATTTTTTTGGATGATGTACATAAAAGTTTTAACATGTTTGAAATGTTCATCCAGAGTTTGGAAAAAAATTAAGACATCATCAATATAAACGATTGCAAAGTTTGAGTATGGATTGAAAATATCATTCATGATTTTCTGAAATTCTGAAGGGGCATTTTTCAGACCAAAAGGCATTACATTCCATTCATATTGCCCGAATGGAACTGTAAAAGCTGTTTTATATCGATCTGATTCAGTGATTTGGATTTGCCAGAAGCCCGACTTCATATCAAATTTTGAAAAAATATTTGCCGAGTTTAACCTATTAAGCAAATCCTTTTTATTTGGGATGGGATAACGAATCCACTGTAAAGCTTGATTCAAAGGTTTGTAATTGATAACAAGCCTGGGAGTTCCTCTTTCTATCTCAGTTTGTTTATTAACATAAAAAGCAGAGCAAGACCAAGGACTTTTGCTGGGCCTGATTAATTTTTTATCCAAGAGATCATTAATTTCTTGTTGACAATGCTACAAAAGCTGCTCATTCATTTGAATGGGACGAGCTTTTGTAGGGATTTTAGATTCTTTGAAATCCTTTTCATATGGAAGATCAACTATGTGTTGTTTCCTATCCCAGAAGGCATGAGGCAAATCAGAACAAATAGATTTTTCAATTTGGTTTAAAAGATTTTTTATTTTTTCATGAATCTTTGGTTGCGAAAGCTGCGATTCAAGGGTTTTGAAGGAGATTTCTTGTTTTAGAAAACAAATCTGTTTGGTTTTGGATTCAATTAGGTTTAGAGATCTTTGCTTTGGTGAGTCTAAGAACTCAAAGAAAGTTATTTGTCCTCCTACAAAAGAGGTAAGTCCAGGCCAATCTGCCAGATAAGGAAACAAAAGATTTATAAAAGGTGTCCCCAAAACTACATCATTTTTTATCTCTTTTGAGATAATGAAATCGGTGGGAATACTGATATTTCCTTTTTCAATAAAAACATTGGTTATTTTAAAATTGATACTTAGCCTTTCACCCGTTATTGAGCTAAGGCATTCAGTAGTTTTTTCAAAATATTTTGTGGGGACCAGACCTTCCATAATACAGTTTGAATCTGCACCTGAATCAAAAAGTGCAATGGTGTCAAAAACAAAATCTTTAACGACAATTCGGACATTAACACGATGCTTCATGAAGGAGAATACATTTATTATTCTCAAAATTTGTTTTACCTCATTGTCGTTAGAAATTTTATTTTCTTGTTCCTTAGAGCACTCAGTTTGGTTTAAAAGAGAACCAAGATCCTCATCACCAGATTCTTCTTCTTGTACCAATTGTGAGAGAATAAGATGATGATCGTTTTGGTTTCTTTTGATTTCCTGGATTTCTCTCTTAAGGTTGTTAACCTCACTTTGGAGGTCCTGAATGGTTACGGGACGAATAACTTGTTTTTCTAATTTTTTGAAAATAGGTTTGACGTCATATTTGTTATTAAGGACCAAACTTTTGGATTTTTTCTCCTTTTGTAAAGATCTTTTTAGTTTCAAAAGAAAGTCTTTCTTTTGTTCTGGATTGTCAATAGCCTCGATTGCATCAAATAAGAGATCTTGATCTTTGGATAAAACATTAATTTGCTTGATATCTGAATCTGAGGATGACTCAACATCATCAACTTGGATGTTGTTGATATTATTATCAGAAGATTCTGGTCCAGAGTTATCATCTGAACTTTCAATCATAAGATTATTAATCTGTTCCTCAATCTGAGGATCAAGGTTCAGATTATTAATCTTTCCTTTTAACCGACAATATTTGCTAACATGTCCTGGTTTTTTACATGTATAACAAATAATGGGGTTTTTCTGGGGATACTTTTGGAAATTCTTTTGGAAACCTATTTCATTTTTAGGTTTTTGAAAACCCTTTTTGAAACGTCTGAAATTCTTTTCAGGGTTAGGTTTAAAAACTTTTCGGTTGGAAGGTCTTTTAGATTTCCTTGGATGACAAGCAGGAAGACCAAATTGTTCACAGAAAGTTCCCAAATCGATACGATTTTGAGTTTTCTCACGAGCAAGTTGCCTTTGGATTTTATCATCTTGACAAATCTTTAGGGCAACCTTTTGGATAAAAGAAATGAGTTGGCCATAACTTAACTCATCATAGGGTATTATCCCGTCTGGAGTTAAGCTACGAATTTTGTCCCTTACCTTATCTCCAAGTGATTTGGGGAGTCCAGCAAGGAATTTTTCTTTCCAGAAAGGTTATTGACTGTCTTCTCTGGTATAAACCCTAGTAAGAAAGGTATCTTTATACCATCGAAAGTCAGACAAAGTTTTGCATCTAAGATTGGAAAGCAGTTCCGCAGAACGATCTTTCCAAAGAGATGGATCACCAATGAAGTGGCTTGCTATGGTAAAAATTAAGGTATTTACAGCATCGGGGATAGGTTCCCCGTCGTCACTAATGATGGGTTCGTTCTGGTCATTGACTTTTATGGCAGAAAAGATTGAGTGTTTTTGGCTATCGGAAAGGTAGTTATCCCACCATCCCTTCAGTTGACCACTAAACCCAAAAACAATAACATTGGCTATAGCTTCTTCAGAGGTATCATGGGCTGCTTGATAGGCTGTTCCTACCATTGTCATATGCTGGAGCATACTCATGATATTATATTCCGTTTTGCCATCTATATTCCATTCATAGACATTATTGGCATTGAAGCTAACAAAACCTAGTTCTCTTTCTTCGAGAGCTAGATCTGGAGCGGAAACATGATTATAACCATATGTAGAGGGTTTAGTTAAACCCTTCCACTTGGTCAGGGAGTTGCTTAAAATGGGACTGATCTTGAGGGATGATTTACCAGAATCATCACTTTGCTCAGAGCAAGATTCATTGGATTCAAGTCCGAGGGCATTAATGGCTTTAGATGAACGAGTTTGAATACGAGAAGTAGATTCACCAGAGTTTGTAGGAGTTTCAGGGATAGTAGTGAAACGGTTCAAAAGTTGGTCAATTTTTTGAATAACTTCCGAATCACTAGATTGCTGTTTTAAAATGGTGGTCTTAAGACTTTGCTTAGCCTTGCTGCTTATTTTGAAAGGTTTAAAAAGAGGTTTCTCAATACTTTTAGAAGTAGATGTTTCAGAAACAATTTTCAAAGAGAAAGTAGATCCTGAAGATGAAAGGTTGTCACCCAAGCATTGTAAATATCTGTTGGTATAATTTGATTGTTCAATGAGATTTTTAATATCTTTAGGGGCGACAGCTTCATCCACATTCTTTGTTTTAAAAGGAGAGGCCATAACAGGATTATGTCCTTCCGTATTTGAGATAATAAAAGCTCCTTTTGGAGGAAACTCAGATCTAACTAAGTTCTCATCTTTGACTTTCCAAGTTGAAATAACATTTGCTGAAAAAGAAGTTTGTTTGGTTTTAAAAGGATACTCAATGTTGTTTTTTATGGAGTAAGCATGAAACCATTCAAAAAAAGGAATATGCAATCTAACATCATTTAAAAATTTGTAATATTTTTCTTTGAATGATGAGATTTGAGAAGCTGTATATGTACTTAAATACCATTCTCTTTGGAGGTCATACTCTTTAGAGTTAAGGTTTTTAAGTAAGGCTTCTCTGTTTATAATGAATTCCGTGTTATTCATTTACCATTCAAAGAAGAATATGTTGGAGATTGATGGGATGGAATAGAAGATTCAACTTCATATTCCACGTCACCATCATCTTCTTGGTAAACTCCTTGAGAAATGCTTGACTTGTTTTGTAATCCGGAAATATGTATATCAGAATTGGCTGGTCTCGACATTTTTGAAAACTGAGACTGGGAAGTTACTGAAAAAGATCTTCTTGCTGAAGCAAAATCATTAGATGTTCCTGCTTCAGATCTAGAAGAAAAAGAGTTTCGTCTATCAAAGAAAATCTCTACTTTCCCTGATTCATCTTGTTTTACTTCTCGTAAAAGAGGTGCTTGTCTAGGTTGCGTTGGAATGGCTCTGTCAATTGACCATGATTGGAGGAGGTCAATTTCATCCCATCTTATGAGCCTTGGGATCATAACGTTGGCCTTTGTCATGTCTGTGACAAACAAAGTGGTCTCACGATCTTGGGACTTAAGAAGGACTCTAGAATTACAAGTGTTCATGACCTTGTATTGAATCCTATAGATTAAAGCGGCTGGAATGGAACCTTCTTTCATGTTAAGACCATGAATTCGAATGTTTAGGAAAAGAGAGTCAAGAATGTTAAGGTCTAACAGACTGACTGTCTTGTTTGGAAAACAGTTGAAGTAAACTGGACCATATCCAAGACTTGTTTCAACTGTTCCGATTAAGGAGTCTTGGAAGTCATTGTGTCTAATGTCTCTAAGACACATGAGGATAGAGGCATTCAAACCTTCTCGGATGAGTGGTTTGACTGCAACTTGGACATGACGTACTGAAAATTGGGTTGTTACAATGGTTAGGCTCAAAGTGTAAAGCACCCCCAAAGAAAGAGAAAGCTAAAAGCTCTAAGCACCACTGATTGGGAAGGTTTAAAAGACTATATGAACTTAAAGGGTTCCCTGATCAAGTGTTTGTGATGTTTCTATATCGAACAAAGTTTGAGACAAAACATTTAGAGTTACGGCTAGGCTCAAGGTGCAAAGCACCTTTATAAAAGAAATTGTGAAAGAAAAGAGTTAAGCCTGCTTCATGGTGGGAATTGATAAGAGAGGATTCTATAATATGATCAGGAAGGAAGTCTTCCAAGGATTAAGATTTTTGTGTTAGATTGTGTACAAGTGAAAAGGCTTACCAAACCTATTGGGAATACTACAAGACAATTGATTTGTGAGGTTTAGTTCTTCAATTATGAATGCATGATTCTTTGTTTGCTTAAGGACAAGAAAAGTCTCAAGTTTGGTATTGTGATGCATTCGTATCTTTAGTTATTTTTTCTTTAGAATTTCATTCAATAAGCTAATGATTCTTTTTAGATAAGAAATGATTTTATGATTTAGTGAGTATTACTTTGAGTTAGTTTGAATTTATTTGTTACAAGAGAATTTGGAGGAAAGTTAGCAAAGATAAAGGAGAAAGAAGAGGTTAGGGATCAGCACAAAGAAGAGGCAGAAGAAGGAGGAATCAAATAGAGAACTCTCTAGACCAAACCGAGAGCTCTCTGAACAAGAAAGCACCAAAGTAAGCCATGCGTATAACGTGCCTCACCATACGTTATACTTGCCAAGCAAACAGAGGCCAATCTTCGCCAAATGGAGCTATGCGTTATACGTGGGGAGCTATGTGTTGTACGTGGAAAGCAAACAGAGGCTAGAGAGTGCCAAATGCAACCATGCATCATACATGAGGAGTTATGCATTGTACTTGGGAAGCAAACCAGAGACCCCATGGCCAATTGAAGCCTTACATCAAACGTGGAGGGCCATGCATACTACTTGCATTGCCAAAGCAAACAGCACCCCCAAAGCTTGCATGAAGCCATGCATATAACATGGGGTATCCTGTGTTATACGTGGGGTGCAAAATAAAGGCCAAACTTCTTCAATTGTGGCCTATGCGTTGTACGCATGGTGGTGCATATAACTCACCAAACAAACCACCCCCAAGGCCTTCAATTCACTCACCAATTTCTCAATTCTTCAAGCATTTTGGTGGGTAACTCAAGGCCTAGCATAAGCCCATGAAATCAAGCATTAATTGCCAATTGTGGAGAAGATCAGGAGGGCTTATCTTGAAGAAAAAACTTTTCGAGAATACTTAATGAATGATATTTGATTTGATTTAGTTTTCTTTTGAATTAGTTTGAATTCTGAATTAATTGCCGGTGGAAGTGGACTGTTTGGGGGATTTTCTGAGGCCTTGTCTCAGCCATGAAGCTTGTGAGAACCTTTTAAATCTAGTTTCGGTCTTGGAAGTTAAAGTAGCAGCGGATAGCATGAGCCCTTTCAAATTCCTAGGGCCAGAATGGTTCCAAGCTTTCTTCTTCAAAAAGTACTGGGATGTAGTGGGGGCAGGATGTGTGGGGTTTAGTTCAGAGGATTTTTCAAGGAGATGTGATTAACCCTTCTATTGAGTTAAGAAATTAACTAATTTAAATTGATGATGACAAACATTATTTTTAATTATATTTTTAATCATCAAATTAAAAGAAACAGCAGCCCAAATGCAAGGAATCAAAATCATTGCTGGTGGGTCTTTCTAGCCAATGAAGCCCATAGAAAATAATGCAAAGAAAACTACTGGGGTAAATAAAACAAATCCAACCCAACTCCATGAAGACTCCATCAAGCTGAAGATCTCCAAAGCCAAAGTTCACATGTTTGCTTCAGTAAAAGAACCAGAAAGAAAAGAGAGAGAGAAAGCTTCGTTCCTCATTCATTCACCATAGAAGAAAGAAAGAGAAAGCTTAATCCAAAAGGCAAAGGTCTAATCACCCAAATCAAACTATTTCAAGCTAAGTTAGAAGCTAAAGGTGATTTATTTCTATTTGCATGCAATTTACTTTCTTCACTCCTTCTCCAACACTCTGCTACTCCAATTTGGGATAAATGGAGAAAGTGATTTCTGATAATCACTGTTGTGAATCAATGGTCACAATTGTTTCTTGGGGAACAAAGTTGTAGTTCAAGGGTTCAGATCTGGGTTTACCATTGAACAATTTTTTCATTGCTTCTCTGAGGCTTTCGGTCAAGTAAAAAGGCTCATATTCAAAGTTTCTAATTTAAGGATTAATTGAAAATAGTGAAATGATAAGTTGGTAGTACACAGCTTGAGGAGTTGACTTAGAAGAAAGCAACTCAGAAACATGGAAGGAGATACAAAAAGAAAATGTTTCTTCCTTCTGAAGACAAGGAGAAAGAACAAGAGTTAGAGTTTCATTGAGAACTTCCTGAGAAGGTTTAATGTTTTGGACAGTGCTATTTAAAGAAAGAAGCATTCCGCTGATGAATCCACAATTCATGGTATTTATTTGCTTTAATTAGGTGGATTTCATTGACTATTCTTTCATTTATCCATTGAAATAGCATAGTTTTATGATATCTTCCTAATTTGTGCTTGAAAGTGAAAACGTGCTCTTTAGGCTTTTTTATTGCTAAATTTTATTCACTTTGATCCCATTTGGTGCCTTGATGTATTTGTCAAGTGATTTCAGATTTTCAAGGCAAGCTTGGGTTGAAGAAGTGAAGAAAAAGCATCCTGATAAACCCCATTTTTAGGGTTTATCTTGTATAGATTTTGAGGGTTTTATCAATGACCCTACGCACCTATTCATATGAAAAATGCATGATTTTGTGTTTCGTTCCCAATTTTGCCTCATGGATGAAAACATGCTTCCTTTGCACTAAATTAGATATATTTTTAATCCTCTTTTAGTGTCATTTGATGTCGTGATCCATGTGTTAAGTGGTTTCAGAGTTTATAGGGAAAGGATGACTTGGAGGAGAGAATGGAAGCACGCATAAAGGAAAGGAGCATGGAAAAATTGAGCTTTGGAAATTTCAGCAACGGCGTGCGTGCGCACATGGCGCGTCCGCGTAGATTCGCGCCGCCAGGAGCCAAAGCCAGGAGCCAAGCTACAAGCTGGCGCGTTTAGCAGCTAGGCCATGATCCTCATGGGCGCGCCCGCGCACGTTACGCCTGCGCGCGGATTGCAATTACCCCAAGGGCGCGTACGCGTACTGTGCGCGTACGCACCGATGGCCATGGTGCACGAAATTGTGATCTCAATGGCGCCAACAACTTGGTACACACAATTATAATATCACTCTTTTTCACAACTTCGTACAACTAACCAGCAAGTGCATTGGGTCGTCCAAGTAATAAACCTTACGTGAGTAAGGGTCGATCCCACAGAGATTGTCGGCTTGAAGCAAGTTATGGTCATCTTGTAAATCTCAGTTAGGCGGATTCTAATGGTTATAATGGTTTTCGAATATAAAGATAAATAAAGTATAAAATAAAGATAGAGATACTTATGTAATTCATTGGTGGGAATTCCAGATAAGCGCATGAAGATACTGTGTTCCTTCTGAATTTCTGCTTTCCTACTGCTTTCATCCAATCATTCTTACTGCTTTCCATGGCAAGCTGTATGTTGGGGGATCACCATTGTCAATGGCTACCGTCCGTCCTCTCAGTGAAAATGGTCCAGGTGCGCTGTCACCACACGACTAATCATCTGTCGGTTCTCGATCATGTAAGAATAGGATTTATTATCCTTTTGCGTTGTCACCACGCCTTACAGTCACAAGTTTGAAGCTCGTCACAGTCATTCAATCCCTGAATCCTACTCAGAATACCACAGACAAGGTTTAGACTTTCCGGATTCTCAAGAATGCTGCCAATGGATTCTAGCTTATACCACGAAGATTCTGATTAAGGAATCCAAGAGATATTCATTCAAGCTTATTTTCATGTAGAACGAAAGTGGTTGTCAGGCACACGTTCATAAGTGAGAATGGTGATAAGCGTCACATAATCATCACCTTCATCAGGTTCTTGGGTGCGAATTAATAGATATCTTAGAATAAGAATAAGCGTGAATTGAATAGAAGAATAATAGTACTTTGCATTAATACTCGAAGTACAGCAGAGCTCCACACCTTAATCTATGGTGTGTAAAAACTCCACCGTTGAAAATACATAAGTGATAAAGGTCCAGGCATGGCCGTGAGGCCTGCCCCTAAAATGTGATCAAAGGATCAAAAGATAATCCAAAGATGTTCTAAGAATCCTCCGATGAAAACACAATAGTAAAAAGTCCTATTTATACTAGACTAGTTACTAGGGTTTACAGAAATAAGTCTTAGTGCAGAAATCCACTTCCGGGGCCCACTATGGTGTGTGCTTCGGCTGAGCTTAAGCTTTACACATGCAATGGCTTCTCTTGGGGTTGAACGCCAAGTTGTAACGTGTTTTTGGCGTTTAACTCTGGTTTGTGACATGTTTCTGAAGTTTTACTCCAGAATGCAGCATGGAACTGGCGTTGAACGCCAATTTGCATCGTCTAAACTCAAATAAAGTATGGACTATTATATATTGCTGGAAATCCCTGGATGTCTACTTTCTAACGCAATTGAGACCGCTCCATTTGAAGTTCTGTAACTCCAGGAAATCCATTTCGAGTGTAGGGAGGTCAGAATCCAACAGCATTTGTAGTCCTTTTTCAGCCTCCTATCAGATTTTTGCTCAGGTCCCTCAATTTCAGCCAGAAAATACCTAAAATCACTGAAAAATACACAAACTCATAGTAAAGTCCAGAAATATGAATTTTGTATAAAAACTAATAAAAACATCCCTAAAAGTAGCTAGATCCTACTAAAAACTACCTAAAATCAATGCCAAAAAGCGTATAAATTATCCGCTCATCAGTCACCCCACATATGGAGGAACCGGATATCTCCACGTCCACCGCAACCTCAAGTGAAGTTAGTACTGATGAGGGAGATGAAGGACATTCCGGATCCGGCCACCCATTGTGCATCACTTATAGCACGGAAGACCGTGCTAAGTTTTAAGTGTGGGGAGGTCGGTCGACTGATCTCCGTAGGTAACACCCGAATAAAATTTTGAATCTCTTTGTTAGTTAGGATAGGTTACATGATTAGGTTTTCTTTGACACCAATTGCATGATAAGTCTACTTGGTTGGAGTAATGAGTTCTTTCCTAGGAAACGAAAATTTTAGGGCAACCCTACCAATTTTGAAAAAACTTTTGATGCTAAGCTTGTTGAAGATTGTACTTTGGAACATGCATTTTGAGTTAAGAGCACAAACAAGTGAGTTTTGAGCCTTATTGCGTGGCTACATCTTATAGCCACTTATCCTCCTTCTTATGTGCATTGTTCTCTCTCTATGATTGTGATCCTTACTTTGTTTGACTCTATATATCCATTGTTGTATGTATGAATACATGTATATGATTGAGGCCATCAATTCACTTAGCCACTACCCAAATGGCCTTACCATATGAACAACCTTTGCAACTAACTTTGAGCCTACACTTAACCCACTCATTCTTAATTCTAGCACATTATAAGCCAAGAAGCGAAAAACCATGAATGTCCCTATGTGGATCTTTGATTAGCTTAGGCTAGTGTGCGTGTGTTATTCAAGTGTGGGGAAGCAGGGTGGGATATTGGTTGAGGTAAAAAGATGTCTTTATTTTGAATTTCTATATTTGGGAATCGGGTACATACTTATCTATTGATCAAAATGTTAGACCTTATGCATTGATGTTCTTGTATATAGTTGAAAGAAAAAAAAAGAAGAGAAAAATAAAAGAAAAAAAATATATGGAAAAGAAAAAAAAAGAAATAGAAAGAAGCAAAAAAATAGAGAGAAAAAAAGAAAAAGAAAAAAAAAGTAATAAAAAGGGGACAAAAATGCCCCAAAGTAAAGTTTAATAAAAGTCAATGCATATGTGTTATAAAGCAAAAGAGAATACATGAGTATGTGAAAAAGTAAGGAATGGGTAGTTATACTAGTATAATTGTATAGGATGTTATATAGGTTAGGTGGGAAGCTTAGGTTAATCAAAAGATTCAATTTTTAGTCCACTTAGCAAAATATATATCCCTACCTTGACCCTAACCCCATTACAACCTAGAAAATACCTCTTGATATATGTACGCATGTGGTGCACGAAATTGTAAATCACACTTTTCACAACTCGTACCACTAACCAGCAAGTGCACTAGGTCGTCCAAGTAATACCTTACGTGAGTAAGGGTCGAATCCCACGGAGATTGTTAGTTTGAAGCAAGCTATGGTTATCTTATTAATCTTAGTCAGGATACCAATAGGATTCTTTAGCCTCGATTGTAAAAGATAAAAGAGCATGAAATAAATACTTATTATGCAGTAATGGAGAATATGTTGAAGTTTTGGAGATGCTTTGTCTTCTGAATTTCTGTAACATAATGCTTCCTCACTTTCAAAAGTGCAAAGTTCCTTCCATGACAAGTTGTATATAGGGTGTCACCGTTGTCAATGGCTACTTCCCATCCTCTCAGTGAAAATGGTCCAAATGCTCTGTCACAGCACGACTAATCATTTGTTGGTTCTTGATCATGTCGGAATAAGATCTATTGATCCTTTTGCGTTTGTCACTACGCCCAACAATCCCGAGTTTGAAGCTCGTCACAGCCATTCAATCCTTGAATCCTACTCGGAATACCACAGACAAGGTTTAGACTTTCCGGATTCTCATGAATGCCGCCATCAATTCTAGCTTATACTACGAAGATTCTGATTAAGAAATCTAAGAGATACTCATTCAATCTGATGTAGAACGGAGGTGGTTGTCAGGTACACGTTCGTGGATTGAGGAAGGTGATGAGTGTCACAGATCATCACCTTCTTCATAGTGAAGCGCGAATGAACATCTTAGATAGGAACAAGCATGTTTGAATGGAAAACAGAAATAATTGCATTAATTCATCGAGACGCTGCAGAGCTCCTCACCCCAACAATAGAGTTTAGAGACTCATGCCATCAAAGAGTATAAATTTCAGATCTAAAAATGTCATGAGATCCAAAATAAATCTCTAAAAGTTGTTTAAATACTAAACTAGTAACCTAGGTTTACAGAAAATGAGTAAACTAAGATGGATAGTGCAGAAATCCACTTCTGGGGCCCACTTGGTGTGTGCTGGGGCTGAGACTTAAGCTTCTCACGTACCTGGGCTGTTTCTGGAGTTGAACGCCAGGTTGTAACCTGTTTCTGGCATTGAACTCCAACTTGCAACCTGTTTCTGGCGCTGAACGCCAGACTGCAACATGAAACTGGCGTTGAATGCCAGTTTACGTCGTCTATCTTCACGCAAAGTATGGACTATTATATATTTCTGGAAAGCCCTGGATATCTACTTTCCAACCCAATTGAGAGCGCACCAATTGGACTCTTGTAGCTCCAAAAAATCCATTCTGAGTACAGGGAGGTCAGAATCCAACAGCATCAACAGTCCTTTTTCAGCCTAAATCAGATTTTTGCTCAGCTCCCTCAATTTCAGCCAGAAAATACCTGAAATCACAGAAAAATACACAAACTCATAGTAAAGTCCAGAAATATGATTTTTGCCTAAAAACTAATAAAAATCTACTAAAAACTAACTAAAACATACTAAAATCTACATGAAATTACCCCCAAAAAGCGTATAAAATATCCGCTCATCACAACACCAAACTTAAACTGTTTCTTGTCCTCAAGCAACTAGATAAATAAAATAGGATAAAAAGAAATTAAGAAATAATAGTATCTCAGAGTTTCAAGTGAAGCTGAAATTCTAATTAGATGAGCGGGGATAGTAGCTTTTTGCTTCTGAACAGTTTTGGCATCTCACTTTATCCTTTGAATTTAAGAATGATTGGCATCCATAGGAACTCAGAATTCAGATAGTATTATTGATTCTCCTAGTTTAGTATGCTGATTCTTGAACACAACTACTTTATGAGTCTTGGCCGTGGCCCTAAGCACTTTGTTTTCCAGTATTACCACCGGATACATAAATGCCACAGACACATAATTGGGTGAACCTTTTCAGATTGTGACTTAGCTTTACTAAAGTCCCCAATTAGAGGTGTCCAGAGTTCTTAAGCACACTCAGTCTCAAGGTTTTCACTTGGACCTGCATGCCACAAGCACATGGTTAGGGACAGCTTGATTTAGCCGCTTAGGCCTGGATTCATTTCCTTAGGCCCTCCTATCCATTGATGCTCAAAGCCTTGGATCCTTTTTACCCTTGCCTTTTGGTTTTAAGGGCTATTGGCTTTTTCTTTTTCTTTATCCAATGATTCCTTGTAAATTTTTTTTACTGCTTTTTCTTGCTTCAAGAATCAATTTCATGATTTTTCAGATCAGCAATAATATTTCTCTTGTTCATCATTCTTTCAGGAGCCAACAATTTTAACATTCATAAAAATTCAAGATAAAAAATATGCATTGTTCAAGCATTCATTCAGAAGACAGAAAGTATTGCCACCACATATAATTAATTAGAAATTTCCTTATTAAATACTCGAAAAATATAAATTTCCTCTTTATTCTAAAAATCTACTATTTTATTCATGTTTGATGATGATGAGAAAAATAAATTATAACTTAATTGAAAATAAAATCAAAATAGATATACTAATTACTACTACTTATATATAACTTCTAAGGTAAATTCCTATAATAACTACTATCACAGAGTTAAAGCTAAAATTAGAACTCAACAACCTTTATTTTGGGAAGTGGATGTTCCTCGAGTCTGTGGGGTGCTTGGTCCTTCAAGAGATAATTTTTGACGCTTCAGTTCCTTTAAGTCACGCCCTTGCTCTTCTTGTTCCCTAAGCAATTTGCAAAGCATGCTATTTTGATTATTCTGTTCTTTTTTTATTTGGTCCATAACTTCTTGCAACTTGGTAACAGATGCTTCAAGATGCTCCCAGTATTCAAATTGAGGGATTTCTGGGAGGAATTCCTGTGCTCTCCTTTTGATGGGGTCATCCTACACTTGTTGTTTTTCCATTGATATTTTGGTGATTGGCCGCTCAACTAAGATATATTCAGTTATTCCCGTCTTTACTCCAGCATCTTTACATAGCATAGAGATTAGGCTTGGATAAGCCAATTTGGCGTCTTTGGATTTCTTGTTTGCTATTATGTAAAGTTCACACGAAATTAACTGATGAACTTCTACTTCTTTTCCCAACATAATGCAGTGAATCATCACTGCTCTTTTAACCGTGACTTCAGAACGGTTGCTAGTGGGCAATATAGAACGCCCAATGAAGTCCAGCCAACCTCTGGCTACTGGTTTGAGATCTTCTCTCTTGAGTTGATTTGGGACACCCGTGGTGCTGGTGGTCCACCTGGCTCCAAGGATGCATATATCCTCTAGAATCTTGTCCATGCCCTTGTTTGTTCTCATCATTCTCCTATTAAAGGAGTCTGGGTCATCTTTCAGCTGAGGCAGCTTAAAGATCTCCCTGATTTTGTCAGGGTGGATGTGAACAATCTTTTCTCTGACCAAGGTCCGATAGTCATAGAGGGCAGTTCCAGATATTCTCTGCCTGTCTGTTTGCCACAAATTAGCGTAGAACTTCTGAACCATATTCCTTCCCACTTTTGTTTCAGGATTAGCTAGGATTTCCCAATTCCTGTTTCGAATTTGCTCTTGGATCTTCAGATATTCATCTTCTTTCAGATCGAATTTGACTTCCGGGATCACTGATCTTAGACCCATTATTTTGTAGTAATGGTCTGAATGTTCTTTGGTTAAGAACTTTCCTTGATTCCAAAGTGGTTTTGGAATACTCTCTTTCTTGCCTCTTGGAGTGGGTTGTTTTCCTTTAGGAGCCATGATCTTAGTGGGTATGGTTTAGTGATCACGGATAAACACACCAAACTTAGACGTTTGCTTGTCCTCAAGCAAAAGAAAATAAAGGAGAGGGATAAAAGGAGAGCTAGTGTCGAATGGTGTATTTAAAGGGAGGGGGTGGGTTTTCGAAAATATTGAAGAAAGATAAGATAGAAGATATGATTTATAAAAGATAAATATGATAAGAAAAAGATATAATTTAAAATTAAAAAATTGTGAATGATATTTGAAAAAGATAAATCTGAATTTTTATTTTGAAAAAGATTTTAAAAGATAATTGAGTTTTGAAAAATTTGAAAAAGAGTTGGATTGGATTGGAAAAAGATTTGTGTTTATGGATTAGGATACATTTTATATTTTTGAAAAAGGGTTTTTAGAAATTAGGATTAAAATTTTTGGAATTAAAATATGAGAATTTGTAACATGTTTATGCAAGAAATCATGAATTGGAACATAAAAATTAAAAAAAATTGAAGTAAAAACGAATTTACCTCCTCCCCACCATTCTGGCGTTAAACGCCTAAACGCTGCATGTTTTGGGCGTTTAACGCCCATGTGCAGCTTCTCCTGGGCGTTCAACACCCAGCTGTTGCTTCTTTCTGGCGTTGAACGCCAGGAACTCCTTTGTCACTGGGTGTTTTTCTGAATGCCCAGGACACTGTAAATCTGGCGTTGAACGCCCACAAGGTGCTTCTTTCTGGCGTTCAACGCCCAGAAGATGCTCCTTTCTGGCGTTTAACGCCCAGATGCTATCCTTACTGGCGTTGAACGCCCAGTAGGTGCTTCTTTTGGGCGTTCAACGCCCAAAACAGCTTTTACTGACTCTTTCGCACCAGTGAGCTTCCTTTTTGCTGTTTTATCCTCTGGATCCTTCTACAACTCTGTGAACTTTAAGCAATTGCTATTTCACCTTGAAGATAATTGACATATACCTGTAAAAATCAATTAATTAACAAATAAGCTTTGTAAATGGCTGGGTTGCTGGTGGACGAAATTGTTATTCATGTGTTATTCCATTTTGCAAAATTCATTGCTTTTCATTCCCTGGTAATGGCGCCAAAAACATGATGCCAATACCATGGTTCACAACTTCGTTCAACTTAACCAGCAAGTGTACTGGGTCATCCAAGTAATACCTTACGTGAGTAAGGGTCGATCCCACTGAGATTGTTGGTATGAAGCAAGCTATGGTCACCTTGTAAATCTCAGTTAGGCAGATTAAATGGTTATGGGTTTCGAAAATCAATAGTAAACAGAAAATAAAAAGGGATAGAAATACATATGTAAATTAATAGTGGGAATTTCAGATAAGTGTATGGAGATGCTGTGCTCCTCTTGAATCTCTACTTTCTCATTGCTTTCATCCAATCCTTCTTACTCCTTTCCATGGCAAGCTGTATGTAGGGCATCACCGTTGTCAATGGCTACATCCCATCCTCTCAGTGAAAATGGTCCTATGCTCTGTCACGGCACGGCTAATCATCTGTCGGTTCTCAATCAGGTTGGAATAGAATCCCTTGATTTTTTTTGCGTTTGTCATCATGCCCAGCCTTCAGGAGTTTGAAGCTCGTCACAGTCATTCAATCCCAGAATCCTACTCGGAATACCATAGACAAGGTTTAGACTTTCCGGATCCTCATGAATGCCGCCATCTATCTAACTTATACCACGAAGATTCTGTTGGGAAATCTAAGAGATATGCGCCCGGCCTAAGGTAGAACGAAAGTGGTCGTTAATCACGCGCGTTCATAGGTGAGAATGATGATGAGTGTCACGGATCATCACATTCATCAAAGTGTTGTGCAACGTATATCTTGGAATAAGAACAAAAGAGAATTGAATAGAAAGTAATAGTAATTGTATTGAAACTTGAGGTACAGCAGAGCTCCAAACCCTTAATCTATGGTGTGCAGAAACTCCACCGTTGAAAATACATAAGTGAAAGGTTCAGGCATGGCCGAATGGCCAGCCCCCATGATCTGAGAACTAATCGTCCCAAGATGCTCTTTAGATCTAAAGTGATCAAAAGATGATGTCTAATACAATAGTTAAATGCCCTATATATACTAGACTAGCTACTAGGGTTTACATGAGTAAGTAATTGATGCATAAATCCACTTTCGGGGCCCACTTGGTGTATGCTTGGGCTGAGCTTGATCTATCCACGAGCTGAGGCTTTTATTGGAGTTGAACTCCGAGTTATAACGTGTTTTGGGCGTTCAACTCCGAATCATGACGTTTTTCTGGCGTTTAACTCCAGACAGCAGCATGTACTTGGCGTTCAACGCCAAGTTACGTCGTCAATTTCCGAATGAAGTATGGACTATTATATATTGATGGAAAGCTCTGGAAGTCTACTTTCCAACGCCGTTGAGAGCGCGCCATTTGGATTTCTGTAGCTCCAGAAAATCCATTTCGAGTACAGGGAGGTCAGATTCCAACAGCATCAGCAGTCCTTTTGTCAGCCTTTTTCAGAGTTTTGCTCAAGTCCCTCAATTTCAGCCAGAAATTACCTGAAATCACAGAAAAACACACAAACTCATAGTAAAGTCCAGAAATGTGAATTTAACATAAAAACTAATGAAAACATCCCTAAAAGTGGCCTTTGACAGATCAGAGACTAGATTGGCTAAATTAGAGGTGTTTTGTTCAGAATTCTCTGTCTGTTGCTGAGAAGATGATGGATATGGCTTGCTATTGCTCAGCATATTGCGTCCACCATTGTTAAAGCCTTGTTGAGTCTTTTGTTGATCCTTCCATGAGAAATTTGGATGATTTCTCCATGATGAGTTATAGGTGTTTCCATAAGGTTCACCCATGTAATTAACCTCTGCCATGGCAGGGTTCTCAGGATCATAAGCTTCTTCAGAAGCTGCCTCTCTAGTACTGTTGGATGCATGTTGCCATCCATTCAGATTTTGAGAGATCATGTTGACCTGTTGAGTCAACACCTTGTTCTGAGCCAATATGGCATTCAGAGCATCAATTTCAAGAACTCCTTTCTTCTGAGGTATCCCATTATTCACGGAATTCCTCTCAGAAGTGTACATGAATTGGTTGTTTGCAACCATATCAATGAGTTCTTGAGCCTCTTCAGGCGTTTTCTTTAGGTGAATAGATCCACCTGCAGAATGGTCCAATGACATTTTCGAAAATTCAGATAGACCATAATAGAATATATCTAATATGGTCCATTCTGAAAACATGTCAGATGGACATCTTTTGGTCAGCTGCTTGTATCTTTCCCAAGCTTCATAGAGGGATTCACCATCTTTTTGTTTGAAGGTTTGAACATCCACTCTCAGCTTGCTCAGCTTTTGAGGAGGAAAAAATTTATCCAAGAAGGCAGTGACCAGCTTATCCCAGGAGTCCAGGCTATCTTTGTGTTGTGAATCCAACCATATTCTAGCTCTGTCTCTTACAGCAAAAGGGAAAAGCATGAGTCTGTAGACTTCAGGATCAACTCCATTCGTCTTTACAGTCTCACAGATCTGCAAGAACTCAGTTAAAAACTGATAAGGATCTTCAGATGGAAGTCCATAAAACTTGTAGTTTTGTTGCATTAATGCAACTAGCTGAGGTTTCAGCTCAAAGTTGTTGGCTTCAACGGTAGGAATGGAGATGCTTCTTCCATCAAACTGGAAAGCTCTGGATGTCTACTTTCCAACGCCGTTGAGAGCGCGCCATTTGGAGTTCTGTAGCTCCAGAAAATCCATTTCGAGTGCAGGGAGGTCAGATTCCAACAGCATCAGCAGTCCTTTTGTCAGCCTTTTTCAGAGTTTTGCTCAAGTCCCTCAATTTCAGCCAGAAATTACCTGAAATCACAGAAAAACACACAAACTCATAGTAAAGTCCAGAAATGTGAATTTAACATAAAAACTAATGAAAACATCCCTAAAAGTAGCTTGAACTTACTAAAAACTACCTAAAAACAATGCCAAAAAGCGTATAAATTATCCGCTTATCAGTTGCCTCCCAACAAGCGCTTCTTTATTGTCTTTAGCTGGACTATTACTGAGCTCTAATTAAGTCTCAGTTTTGAGCATTCTTGCTCAAAATTGCTTTCAAGATAATGTTTGACTCTCTGTCCATTAACAATGAACTTTTTGTTAGAATCATTATCCTGAAGCTCTACGTATCCATATGGTGACACACTTGTAATCACATATGGTCCTCTCCACCGGGATTTCAATTTCTCGGGGAATAATATGAGCCTAGAATTAAATAGCAGAACTTTTTGCCCTAGCTCAAAGACTCTGGATGACAGTTTCTTATCATGCCATCTTTTTTCTTTCTCTTTGTAAATTTTTGCATTTTCGAAAGCATCGAGTCTGAATTCCTCTAGCTCATTGATGAGCGGATAATTTATACGCTTTTTGGCATTGTTTTTAGGTAGTTTTTAGCAAGTTCAAGCTACTTTTAGGGATGTTTTCATTAGTTTTTATGTTAAATTCACATTTATGGACTTTACTATGAGTTTGTGTGTTTTTCTGTGATTTCAGGTAAATTCTGGCTGAAATTGAGGGATTTGAGCAAAACTCTGAAAAAGGCTGACAAAAGGACTGCTGATGCTGTTGGATTCTGACCTCCCTGCACTCGAAATGGATTTTCTGGAGCTACAGAACTCCAAATGGCGCGCTCTCAACGGCGTTGGAAAGTAAACATCCAGGGCTTTCCAGCAATATATAATAGTCCATGCTTTATTCGAAGATTGACGACGTAACTTGGCGTTAAACGCCAAGTTCATGCTGCTGTCTGGAGTTAAACGCCAGAAAAACGTCATGATCCGGAGTTGAACGCCCAAAACACGTCATAACTCAAAGTTCAACTCCAAGAGAAGCCTCAGCTCGTGGATTGATCAAGCTCAGCCCAAGCACACACCAAGTGGGCCCCGGAAGTGGATTTATGCATCATTTACTTACTCATGTAAACCCTAGGAGCTAGTTTATTATAAATAGGATGAATTATTAATGTATTAGATATCTTTGGTCTCAGTTTTACTTTATTCTTCATCCTAGGAGATCATTGATCACGTTTAGGGGGCTGGCCATTCGGCCATGCCTGACCCTCTTTCACTTATGTATTTTCAACGGTGGAGTTTCTGCACACCATAGATTAAGGGTGTGGAGCTCTGCTGTACCTCAAGTATCAATGAAGTTCTATTTTCTTTTATTCGGTCTCTATCTTATTCTTATTCCAAGATACTCATTCGTACCCAAGAACATGATGAATGTAATGAGTTAGATAACCCTCATTATTATTCTCACTTATGAACGCGCGTGATTGACAACCACTTTCGTTCTACATGCAACCGAGCTTGAATGTGTATCTCTTAGATTTCCCAACAGAATCTTCGTGGTATAAGCTAGATGGATGGCAGCATTTATGAGGATCCGGAAAGTCTCACCTTGTCTGTGGTATTCCGAGTAGGATCCTGGGAATCCGGAAAGTCTAACCTTGTCTGTGGTATTCCGAGTAGGATTCCGGTAATGAATGACTGTGACGTGCTTCAAACTTGTAACCTGCTGGGCGTTAGTGACAGACGCAAAAGAATCAATGGATTCTATTCCAGTAGGAGCGGGAACCAACCGGTGATTAGCCGTACTGTGACAGAGTGCGTGAGCATTAGTTTTCACTGCGAGGATGGGATGTAGCCATCAACCATGGGTGATGCCTCCAGACTGGTTAGCTGTGCGAGTGACAGCCGCATAGGATATTTCCCCGAGAGGATGAAAGTAGCCACAGCTGATGGTGAACCCCTATACAAAGCTTGCCATGGAAAGGAGTAAGAAGGATTGAGTGGAAGCAGTAGGAAGGCAGACGTCTGTGAGTCATACAGCATCTCCATACACTTATCTGAAATTCTCACCAATGAATCCACATAAGTATTTCTATCCTTTTTATTATGTATTTTCTTTTTATTTTATTAATCAGATTTAAACCCATAAATCCACTTTTAATCTGCCTAACTGAGATTTGCAAGGTGACCATAGCTTGCTTCATACCAACAATCTCTGTGGATTCGACCCTTACTCACGTAAGGTTTATTACTTGGACGACCCAGTACACTTGCTGGTTAGTTGAACGGAGTTGTGAAAATAAACAGTGCCCTAAGAGTAAATACATACTAAAGCTCAAAAGATAGTAATCACAATTTCGTCCACCAAGTTTTTGGCGTCGTTGCCGGGGATTGTTCGAGTATGGACAACTGACGGTTCATCTTGTTGCTCAGATTAGGTAACTTTCTTTTCAAAAATCTTTTTCAAAATTTTCTTTTCTTTTTCGTTTTCTTCAAAAATATTTTCGAAAAAAAATTTAAAATAAAAATACAAAAAAAATTAGAAAATCATAAAAATAAAAAATATTTGGTGTTTCTTGTTTGAATCTTATGTTAATTTCTAAGTTTGGTGTCAATTGCATGCTTTAAAAATTTTTCTTGCATTTTTTTTCGAAAATCCCATGCATTCATAGTGTTCTTCATGATCTTCAAGTTGTTCTTGATAAGTCTTCTTGTTTGATCTTGATGTTTTTTTTGTTTTGTGTTGTTTGTTGTTTTTCATGTGCATTTTTGCATTCATATTTTCCATGCATTAAAGATTTCTAAGTTTGGTGTCTTGCATGTTTTCTTTGCATCAAAAATTTTTCAAAATTATGTTCTTGATGTTCATCATGATCTTCATAGTGTTCTTGGTGTTCATCTTGACATTCATAGCATTCTTGCATGCATCTTGTGTCTTGATCCAAAATTTTCATGTTTTGGGTCATTTTTGTGTTTTTCTTTAAAAAATTAAAAATATCTTTTCCTTATTTCCCTCTAAAATTTCGAAATTTTGGGTTGACTTGGTCAAATATTTTCAAAATTAGTTGTTTCTTACAAGTCAAGTCAAAATTTCAATTTTAAAAAATCTTATCTTTTCAAAATCTTTTTCGAAAATCATATCTTTTTCAACTTCTTTTTATTTTCGAAAATTTTCAAAATTTATTTTAAAAATATTTTCAAAATCTTTTTCTTATCTTTATATCTAATTTTCAAAAATTCACTAATAATTAATGTGATTGGTTCAAAAATTTGAAGTTTGTTACTTTCTTGTTAAGAAAGGTTCAATCTTTAAGTTCTAGAATCTTATCTTGTAGTTTCTTGTTAGTGAAGCAAATAATTTTAAAATTTTTGAATTAAATCGTTTTATCTTTTATTTTATCTTTTTCAAAAATTTTATCTTTTTCAAAAATTTGATTTCAAAATATCTTATCTAACTTCTTATCTTCTTATCTTTTTAAATTTTGACTTCAAATCTTTTTCAATCAACTAACTAACTTTTAGCTTGTTTCTTATCTTTTTCAAAACCACCTAACTACTTTTCCCTCTCTAATTTTCGAAAATATCTCTCTCTTTTTCAAAAATTCTTTTTAATTAACTAATTATTTCAAATTTTAATTTCAATTACATTTATCTTTAATTTTCGAAAATTACTAACCTCTTTTTCAAAATTATTTTCGAATTCTCCCTCCTCTTTTCTTCTTCTATTTAATTATTTAATTACTAACACTTCTCTTCACCTCTCTTCATCTAAAAATCCGAATTCTCCATCTCCATTCTTCTACCCCTTTCTTTTTCTACTAACATAAAGGAATCTCTATACTGTGACATAGAGGATTCCTCTTTCTTTTCTTGTTCTCTTATCCTTCATATGAGCAGGAACAGGGAAAAGGGCACTCTTGTTGAAGTTGATCCGGAACCTGAAAGGACTCTGAAGAGAAAATTAAGAGAAGCTAAATTACAACAATCCAGAAACAACCTTTCAGAAATTTTCGAACAGGAGAAAGACATGGCAGCCGCAAACAATAATGATAATAATGCAAGGAGAATGCTTGGTGACTTCACTAAGCCAACGTCCAAGTTTGATGGAAGAAGCATCTCCATTCCTGCCATTGGAGCCAATAACTTTGAGCTTAAGCCTCAACTAGTTGCTTTAATGCAACAAAACTGCAAGTTTTATGGACTTCCATCTGAAGATCCTCATCAGTTTTTAACTGAGTTCTTGCAGATTTGTGAGACTGTAAAGACGAATGGAGTAGATCCTGAAGTCTACAGACTCATGCTTTTCCCTTTTGCTGTAAGAGACAGAGCTAGAATATGGTTGGATTCACAACCCAAGGATAGCCTGGACTCATGGGATAAGCTGGTCACTGCCTTCTTGGATAAGTTCTTTCCTCCTCAAAAGCTGAGCAAGCTGAGAGTGGATGTTCAAACCTTCAAACAAAAAGATGGTGAATCCCTCTATGAAGCTTGGAAAAGATACAAGCAGCTGACCAAGAGATGTCCATCTGACATGTTTTCAGAATGGACCATATTAGATATATTCTATTATGGTCTCTCTGAATTTTCGAAAATGTCACTGGACCATTCTGCAGGTGGATCTATTCACCTGAAGAAAACGCCTGAAGAGGCTCAAGAACTCATTGACATGGTTGCAAACAACCAGTTCATGTACACATCTGAGAGGAATTCCGTGAATAATGGGGTACCTCAGAAGAAAGGAGTTCTTGAAATTGATGCTCTGAATGCCATATTAGCTCAGAACAAAGTGTTGACTCAACAGGTCAACATGATCTCTCAAAATCTGAATGGACTGCAACATGCATCCAACAGTACTAGAGAGGCAGCTTCTGAAGAAGCTTATGATCCTGAGAACCCTGCCATGGCAGAGGTTAATTACATGGGTGAACCTTATGGAAACACCTACAACTCATCATGGAGAAATCATCCAAATTTCTCCTGGAAGGATCAACAAAAGCCTCAACAAGGCTTTAACAATGGTGGACGCAATAGGCTGAACAATAGTAAGCCATATCCATCATCTTCTCAGCAACAGACAGAGAACTCTGAACAAAACAATTCTAATTTAGCCAATATAGTCTCTGATCTGTCAAAGGCCACTTTCAGTTTCATGAATGAAACCAGATCCTCCATTAGAAATTTGGAAGCACAAGTGGGCCAGCTGAGTAAGAAAGTTATTGAAACTCCTCCCAATAGTCTCCCAAGTAATACAGAAGAAAATCCAAAAGGAGAATGCAAGGCCATTGACATAGTCAATATGGCCGAATGCACAAGGGAGGAGGGGGACGAAAATCCTAGTGAGAAAGGCCTCCTGGGACGTTCCTCAAGCAAGAAGGAGTTTCCTATTAAGGATCCTGAGGAATCTGAGGCTCATCTAGAGACCATAGAGATTCCTTTAAATCTCCTTCTACCATTCATGAGCTCTGAAGAATATTCATCCTCTGAAGAGAATGAAGATGTGACTGGAGAGCAAGTTGCTCAATACTTAGGAGCTATCATGAAGCTGAATGCCAAGCTGTTTGGTAATGAGACTTGGGAAAGTGAACCTCCCTTGCTCATTAGTGAACTAGATACTTGGATTCAGAGAACTCTACCTCAAAAGAAACAAGATCCTGGCAAGTTCTTAATACCTTGCACCATTGGCACCATGAGCTTTGAAAAAGCTCTATGTGATCTTGGGTCAGGGATAAATCTAATGCCACTCTCTGTCATGGAGAAGCTAGGGATCATTGAGGTACAACCTGCCTTATTCTCATTACAATTGGCAGATAAGTCCATAAGACAAGCTTATGGAATAGTAGAGGACGTGCTAGTAAGGGTTGAAGGCCTTTACATCCCTACTGATTTCATAATCCTAGACACTAGGAAGGAAGATGATGAATGCATCATCCTAGGAAGACCTTTCCTAGCCACAGCAGGAGCTGTGATAGATGTCAACAGAGGTGAGTTAGTCCTTCAATTTAATGGGGACTACCTTGTGTTTCAGGCACATGGCCATCCCTCTGTGACAAAAGAGAGTAAGCATGAAGAGCTTCTCTCAGTTCAGAGTCAAGAAAAGCCCACACAGTCAAACTCTAAGTTTGATGTTGTGAGGCCACAACCAAACTCTAAGTTTGGTGTTCAAACCCCATATCCAAACTCTAAGTTTGGTGTTGGGACTACACACTAAATTGACCTGATCACCATGTGGCTCCATGAAGAGCCACTGTCAAGCTATTGACATTAAAGAAGCGCTTGTTGGGAGGCAACCCAATTTTATTTATCTAATTTTATTTTATTTTGTTTCTTTGTTATTTTTGTGTTTTTATTAGGTACATGATCATGAGGAGTCACGAAAAAATCAAAAAAATTAAAAACAGAGTCAAAAACAGAAGAAAAAAATTTTCACCCTGGAGGCAGCGCAGACTGGCGTTCAACGCCAGTAAGGTGCATCTGGCCGGCGTTCAACGCCAGAACAGAGCACCATTCTGGCGCTGAACGCCCAAAACAAGCAACAACCTGGCGTTAAACGCCAGGATGGTGCACAGAGAGGACAAACTGGCGCTGAACGCCAGGAACAAGCATGAAACTGGCGTTCAACGCCAGAAACATGCATTACATGGGCGTTGAACGCCCAGAACATGCACCAATGGGCGTTTGAACGCCAGAATGATGCATGAAGGCATTTTACATGCCTATTTGGTGCAGGAATGGTATTTCTTGACACCTCAGGATCTGTGGACCTCACAGGATCCCCACCTACCTCGCCCCCTCTCTCTCCATTCATGGTCATCCCTTGTATTTTTCACTCACCACTCACTCTTTCCCATAAACCCCACTCACCTTCAAGATTCAAAATTCTTTCCCACCCAATCCCACCCATATAGCCGAATCCATCTCCCCTCACTCTCCTCCCATTTTCTTCTTCTTCTACTATTCTTTTCTTTTCTTGTTCGAGGGCGAGCAATATTTTAAGTTTGGTGTGGTAAAAGCATAGCTTTTTTGCTTTTCCATTACCATTAATGGCACCTAAGGCCAGAGAAACCTCAAAAGGGAAGACAAAAGCTTCCACCTCTGAGTCATGGGAGATGGAAAGACTAATATAAGCTGGAATAGCTCAGTTGGTTAGAACATGTGGCTGCAAATCAAGAAATCCCTAAGATACCTCAGGGGATAAGTTATCCTCCACACAAATATTGGAAGCAACTAAGGGTAGAACATCATGAGCACTCCATCATTCTCCAAGAAATAAGAGAAGATCAAAGAGCAATGAGGGAGGAGCAACAAAGGCAAGGAAGGGACATAGAAGAGTTGAAGAACATCATTGGTCCTTCAAGAAGAAGACGCCACTAAAGGTGGATTCATTCCTTGCTCTTTATTTCTTTCTGTTTTCGGTTTTTAATTATTGTGTCTATCTATGTTTTGTGTCTTTATTTCATGATCATTAGTAGTTAGTAACTATGCCTTAAAGTTATGAATAAATCCATTAATCCTTCACCTCTCTTAAATGAAAAATGTTTTAATTCAAAAGAACAAGAAGTACATGAATTTCGAATTTATCTTTGAATTTAATTTAATTATATTGATGTGGTGGCAATAATTTTTATTTTCTGAATGAATGCTTGAACAGTGCATATTTTTGATCTTGTTGTTTATGAATGTTAAAATTGTTGGCTCTTGAAAGAATGATGAACAAAGAGAAATGTTATTGAGGATCTGAAAAATCATGAAATTGATTCTTGAAGCAAGAAAAAGCAGTGAAAAAGAAGAAGCATTCGAAAAAAAAAAATTGGAGCTAAAAAGAGTATATAGAAAAAGAAGGAGCAGTAGAAAAAGCCAATAGCCCTTAAAACCAAAAGGCAAGGGTAAAAAAAGGATCCAAGGCTTTGAGCATCAATGGATAGGAGGGCCCAAGGAAATTAAATCCAGGCCTAAGCGGCTAAATCAAGCTGTCCCTAACCATGTGCTTGTGTCATGAAGGTCCAAGTGAAAAGCTTGAGACTGAATGGTTAAAGTCGTGATCCAAGGCAAAAGAGTGTGCTTAAGAGCTCTGGACACCACTAACTGGGGACTTTAGCAAAGCTAAGTCACAATCTGAAAAGGTTCACCCAGTTATGGTCTGTGGCATTTGTGTATCCGGTGGTAATACTGGAAAACAAAGTGCTTAGGGCCACGGCCAAGACTCATAAGTAGCTGTGTTCAAGAATCAACATGCTTACTAGGAAAGTCAATAACACTATCCGAAATTCTAAGTTCCTGGAGAAGCCAAATTCTAAACTTCAAAGGAAAAAGTGAGATGCCAAAACTGTTCAGAAGCAAAAGCTACAAGTCCCGCTCATCTAATTATAATTAATATTCATTGATATTCTGGAATTTATAGTTATTCTCTTCTTTTATCCTATTTGATTTTCAGTTGCTTGGGGACAAGCAACAATTTAAGTTTGGTGTTGTGATGAGCGAATAATTTATACGCTTTTGGCATTGTTTTTAGGTAGTTTTTAGCAAGTTCAAGCTACTTTTAGGAATGTTTTTCATTAGTTTTATGTTAAATTCACATTTCTGGACTTTACTATGTTTGTGTGTTTTCTGTGATTTCAGGTAAATTCTGGCTGAAATGAGGGATTTGAGCAAAACTCTGAAAAAAGGCTGACAAAAGGACTGCTGATGCTGTTGGATTCTGACCTCCTGCACTCGAAATGGATTTCTGGAGCTACAGAACTCCAAATGGCGCGCTCTCAACGGCGTTGGAAATTAGACATCCAGGGCTTTCCAGAAATATATAATAGTCCATGCTTTATTCGAAGATTGACGACGTAACTTGGCGTTAAACGCCAAGTCATGCTGCTGTCTGGAGTTAAACGCAGAAAAACGTCATGATCCGGAGTTGAACGCCCAAAAACACGTCATAACTCAAAGTTCAACTCCAAGAGAAGCTCAGCTCGTGGATTGATCAAGCTCAGCCCAAGCACACACAAGTGGCCCCGGAAGTGGATTTATGCATCATTTACTTACTCATGTAAACCCTAGGAGCTAGTTTATTATAAATAGGATGAATTATTAATGTATTAGATATCTTTGGTCTCAGTTTTACTTTATTCTTCATCCTAGGAGATCATTGATCACGTTTAGGGGGCTGGCCATTCGGCCATGCCTGACCCTCTTTCACTTATGTATTTTCAACGGTGGAGTTTCTGCACCCATAGATTAAGGGTGTGGAGCTCTGCTGTACCTCAAGTATCAATGAAGTTCTATTTTCTTTTATTCGGTCTCTATCTTATTCTTATTCCAAGATATTCATTCGTACCCAAGAACATGATGAATGTAATGAGTTAGATAACCCTCATTATTATTCTCACTTATGAACGCGCGTGATTGACAACCACTTTCGTTCTACATGCAACCGAGCTTGAATGTGTATCTCTTAGATTCCCCAACAGAATCTTCGTGGTATAAGCTAGATGGATGGCGGCATTTATGAGGATCCGGAAAGTCTCACCTTGTCTGTGGTATTCCGAGTAGGATCCTGGGAATCCGGAAAGTCTAACCTTGTCTGTGGTATTCCGAGTAGGATTCCGGTAATGAATGACTGTGACGTGTTTCAAACTTGTAACCTGCTGGGCGTTAGTGACAGACGCAAAAGAATCAATGGATTCTATTCCAGTAGGAGCGGGAACCAACCGGTGATTAGCCGTACTGTGACAGAGTGCGTGAGCATTAGTTTTCACTGCGAGGATGGGATGTAGCCATCAACCATGGGTGATGCCTCCAGACTGGTTAGCTGTGCGAGTGACAGCCGCATAGGATATTTCCCCGAGAGGATGAAAGTAGCCACAGATGGTGAACCCCTATACAAGCTTGCCATGGAAAGGAGTAAGAAGGATTGAGTGGAAGCAGTAGGAAGGCAGACGTCTGTGAGTCATACAGCATCTCCATACACTTATCTGAAATTCTCACCAATGAATCCACATAAGTATTTCTATCCTTTTTATTATGTATTTTCTTTTTATTTTATTAATCAGATTTAAACCCATAAATCCACTTTTAATCTGCCTAACTGAGATTTGCAAGGTGACCATAGCTTGCTTCATACCAACAATCTCTGTGGATTCGACCCTTACTCACGTAAGGTTTATTACTTGGACGACCCAGTACACTTGCTGGTTAGTTGAACGGAGTTGTGAAAATAAACAGTGCCCTAAGAGTAAATACATACTAAAGCTCAAAAGATAGTAATCACAATTTCGTCCACCACTCATTTAACTGGAGCAATTGTTTTTCTCTAGCTAACTTGGCATCAAGGTTTAGGAATTTGGTTGCCCAATAGGCCTTATGTTCCAGTTCCACTGGCAAGTGACAGGCCTTTCCATACACAAGCTGGTATGGAGAGGTCCCTATAGGAGTCTTGAATGCTGTTCTGTATGCCCACAGAGCATCATCCAAGCTTCTTGTCCAATCCCTTCTACGGTTAATCACAGTACGTTCCAAGATTCTTTTAAGTTCTCTGTTAGAGACTTCAGCTTGCCCATTTGTCTGTGGATGATATGGAGTGGCTACTCTGTGGCTGACTCCATATCGAACCAAAGCAGAGTAAAGCTGTTTATTGCAAAAATGAGTGCCCCCATAACTGATTAATACTCTAGGGGCACCAAATCTGCTGAAGATGTGTTTTTGGAGGAATTTCAGCACTGTCTTAGTGTCATTAGTGGGTGTTGCAATAGCTTCCACCCATTTGGATACATAATCCACTGCCACCAGAATATAAGTGTTTGAGTATGATGGTGGGAAAGGCCTCATGAAGTCAATACCCCATACATCAAACAACTCAATCTCCAAGATCCCTTGTTGAGGCATGGCATAACTGTGAGGCAGATTGCCAGATCTTTGGCAATTGTCACAGTTAAGTACAAACACTCGGGAGCCTTTATAGAGAGTAGGCCAGTAGAAGCCACATTGAAGGACTCTTGTGGCTGTTCGCTCACTTCTAAAATATCCTCCATACTGTGATCCATGGCAGTGCCAGAGGATCTTCTGTGCTTCTTCTTTAGGCACACATCTATGGATTACTCCGTCTGCACATCTCTTGAAGAGATATGGTTCATCACAAAGATAGTACTTTGCATCCATGATCAACTTCTTTGATTGCTGCCTACTGTACTCTTTGGGTATAAATCTCACTGCCTTGTAGTTTGCAATGTCTGCAAACCATGGCACTTCCTGGATGGCAAATAGTTGCTCATCCGGAAAATTTTCAGAGATCTTAGGAAGAAGGAGGGACGCCCCTTCTACTGGTTCTATTCGGGACAAGTGATCTGCTACTTGGTTCTCTGTCCCTTTTCTGTCTCTTATTTCTATATCAAACTCTTGCAGAAGCAATACCCATTTGATGAGTCTGGGTTTTGAATCCTGCTTTGTGAGTAGATATTTAAGAGCAGCATGGTCAGTGTACACAATCACTTTTGATCCTACTAAATAGGATCTGAACTTGTCAATGGTGTAAACTACTGCAAGTAACTCTTTTTCTGTGGTTGTGTATTTCTTCTGTGCATCATTTAAGACACGACTGGTATAGTAAATGACGTGCATAAGCTTGTCATGCCTTTGTCCCAACACTGCACCAATGGCATGGTTACTGGCATCACACATTAGTTCAAATGGTAATGTCCAGTCTGGTGCAGAGATGACTGGTGCTGTGACCAATTTAGCTTTCAGGGTCTCAAACACCTGCAGATACTCCTTATCAAATATAAATGGCGTGTCAGCAGCTAGCAGATTGCTCAGAGGTTTGGCGATTTTTGAAAAATCTTTTATAAACCTCCTATAGAATCCTGCATGCCCTAGGAAGCTTCTGATTGCCTTAACATTGGCAGGTGGTGGTAATTTTTCAATTACCTCTACCTTAGCTTAATCCACCTCTATTCCCTTGTTCGAAATTTTATGCCCAAGGACAATTCCTTCAGTCACCATAAAGTGACATTTCTCCCAGTTTAAAACCAGGTTAGTCTCTTGGCACCTCTTTATAACAAGTGCTAGATGGTTAAGACAGGAGCTGAATGAGTCTCCAAATACTGAAAAGTCATCCATGAAGACTTCCAAAAAATTTTCTACCATATCAGAGAAAATTAAGAGCATGCACCTTTGAAAGGTTGCAAGTGCATTGCACAGACCAAATGGCATCCTTCTGTATGCAAATACTCCAGATGGACATGTGAATGCTGTTTTCTCTTGATCCTGGAGATCTACTGCAATTTGATTATACCCTGAATATCCATCCAAGAAGCAGTAGTATTCATGACCTGCTAGTCTTTCTAGCATCTGGTCTATGAATGGTAAAGGAAAATGATCCTTTCTGGTAGCTCTGTATTGAGCCTTCTATAATCAATACACATACGCCACCCTATAACTGTTCTTGTTGGAACCAGTTCATTTTTTTCATTATGAACCACTGTCATGCCACCTTTCTTAGGGACGACTTGGACAGGGCTTACCCAGGGGCTATCAGAAATAGGATAAATAATCCCAGCCTCTAGTAATTTAGTGACCTCCTTCTGCACCACCTCCTTCATGGCTGGATTCAGCCGCCTTTGTGGTTGAACCACTGGCTTAGCGTCACCCTCCAATAAGATCTTGTGGATGCATCTGGCTGGGCTAATGCCCTTAAGATCACTGATGGACCACCCAAGAGCTGTCTTGTGTGTCTTTAGCACTTGAATTAGTGCTTCCTCTTCCTGTGGCTCTAAGGTAGAGCTTATGATTACAGGAAAGGTATCACCTTCTCCCAAAAATGCATATTTCAAGGATGGTGGTAATGGTTTGAGCTCGGGTTTAGGAGGTTTCTCCTCTTCCTGAGGGATTTTCAGAGGTTCTATTATTCTCTCTGATTCCTCCAGATCAGGCTGAACATCTTTAAAGATATCCTCCAGCTCTGATTCGAGACTCTCAGTTATATTAATCTCTTTTACCAGAGAGTCAATAATATCAATGCTCATGCAGTCATTTGGGGTGTCTGGATACTGCATAGCTTTGACAACATTCAACCTGAACTCGTCTTCATTGACTCTCAGGGTTACTTCCCCCTTTTGGACGTCAATGAGGGTTCGACCAGTTGCTAGGAAAGGTCTTCCTAGAATGAGAGTTACACTCTTGTGCTCCTCCATTTCCAGCACCACAAAGTCAGTAGGAAAGGCAAATAGCACAACCTTGACAATCATATCTTCAATCACGCCTGATGGATATTTAATGGAGCCATCAGCAAGTTGGAGACATATCCGGGTTGGTTTAACCTCTTCAGTCAAACCAAGCTTTTTGATAGTAGATGCAGGTATCAGGTTGATACTTGCCCCAAGATCACATAGAGCTTGCTTGGTACAAAGTACCCTCTAATGTGCATGGTATCATAAAGCTTCCGGGATCTTTAAGCTTCTCAGGTAAGCTTTTCAGAATGACTGCACTGCATTCTTCAATGAGGTAAACTTTTTCAGTTTCCCTCCAATCCTTCTTATGACTTAAGATCTCTTTCATGAACTTAGCATAAGAGGGTATTTGCTCAAGTGCCTCTGCAAACGGAATCTGTATTTCAAGAGTCCTGAGATAGTCTGCAAAGCGGGCAAATTACTTATCCTGTTCTGCTTGGCAGAGTTTCTGAGGATAAGGCATTTTGGCTTTGTATTCCTCAACCTTAGTTGCTGCAGGTTTATTGCCTACAGATGTGGGTTTGAGAAGCCTTTTTAGATGGGTTATTATCAGCACTTGTATGTGTCTGATTCCCCACTGGCATTTGAATGCCAAGGGTGGAAGCTGGAGTGGCGTTAGAAGCCAACTCCTTACTTGTTTCTGGCGTCTAAACGCCAGAACTGTGCTCCCTTTGGGCGTTCAACGCCAAATCCTTGCTTGTTTCTGGCGTTGAACGCTAGGACTGAGCATGGTTTGGGCGTTCAGCGCCAGCTTTCCACCTATTTTCTGGTGTTTGAACGCCAGCATTATTCCTCTCTGGGCTATTACTGTCCTTAGGTAGATTTTGGGTACTTTGCTCATTTCTTGGCTTCTTGCTACCTTGAAGTGAGGTATTTAATATTTTCCCACTTCTTAATTGAACTGCTTGGCACTCTTCTATTATTTATTTTGATAACTGCTATTCTGTTTGCTTCAACTGTACTTCCATATACATATTAGCCATTCTTGTTTCTTGTAGTATTTCCTTGAATTCGGCTAGCTGTTTTGTTAGAAAATCCAGTTGCTGATTGAATTCAGTAACTTGTTCTGTAGGACTCAGTTCAGCAGTTGCTGTTTTAGCCTCTTCTTTCATAGAAGGTTCACTGCTTAGGTACAGATGCTGATTTCTGGCAACTGTATCAATGAGCTCTTGAGCTTCTTCTATTGTCTTTCTCATGTGTATAGATCCACCAACTAAGTGGTCTAGAGAAATCTGAGCTCTTTTTGTAAGCCCATAGTAGAAGATGTCTAACTGCACCCACTCTGAAAACATTTCAGATGGGCATTTTCTTAGCATCTCTCTGTATCTCTCCCAAGCATCATAAAGAGATTCATTATCTCCTTGTTTGAAGCCAGGCTGAGCATCTATTTTGGAGGAAAATAGTGATTTAGGAATTTTTCTGACAGCTGTTTCCATGTCTTTATGCTGTCCTTAGGTTGGTTATTTAACCACCTCTTAGTTTGGTCCTTTACAGCAAATGAAAATAGTAATAATCTGTAGACATCCTGATCTACTTCCTTATCATATACTGTGTCAGCAATTTGTAAAAATTGTGCCAGAAACTCTGTAGGTTCTTCCTGTGGAAGACCGGAATACTGGCAATTTTGCTGCACCATGATAATGAGATGAGGATTCAACTCAAAACTATTGACTCCAATGGAGGGTATACAGATACTACTCCCATATGAAGCAGTAGTGGGGTTAGCATATGACCCTAGAGTCTTTCTGGACTGTTCATTTCCACTTAAGTCCATGTTGGAGTAAAGGAGGTAATGTGGATTTAAATTTTTTTTGAATATCAGAAATTAAAAGGAAGATAAAATAAAATAAATGAAAAATTAAATAAAAATTTGAAAATTAGAAAACCAAATAAAATAAAAAAATTGAAAACGAAAATAATTAATTAATTGAAAAGATTTGAAAAATTTTGGATATAATTTTCGAAAATTGAAGAGAGAGAAAAAGTGGTTAGGAAGTTTTGAAAAAGATATGATTTTAAAAAATTTGACCAAGTCAACCAAAAGGATTTGAAATAATGAATAATTAAGGAAAAGATATTTTTTTGATTTTTGAAATTTTATGATGAAAGAGAAAAACACACAAAAGACACAAGACTTAAAATTTTTTAGATCTAATGCTCCTTGTTTTCGAAAACTTTGGAGGGAAAACACCAAGGAACACCAAACTTAAAAATTTTAAGATCAAAACACAAGGAAGACTCAAGAACACCTTGAAGATTCACAAGAACACCAGAACAAAAGAAAGAACACCAAACTTAAAATTTTTAGAAAATCACAATAAAATTTTCGAAAATTAAAGAAAGAATAACAAGAAAACACCAAACTTAAAGTTTGGCACAAGATTTAATCAAAGAAAAATTATTTTTGAAAAAAATTTTAAAAGGAAGATACCCAATTGCCAAGAACATAAGCCAACGCTCTAGCCAACTGAGCTATAAATGTAACGTGTTTTAATATTGTATATAAAAAATATATTTTTTGAAAACTAATATTTTGAAAAAGCACAAGAAAAACACGAAAAATACACAAAATAGGAAAAATCAAAGATCAAACAAGAAAATTTGACAAGAACAATTTGAAGATCAAGGAAAAATAAAGAACACAAATTCGAAAATTTAAAGGAAAATATGAAATATGCAATTGACACCAAACTTAAAGTATAAAACTAAACTCACATAAAAATTAAAAATAAGGAAAAATAATATTTTTGAAAAAAAAATTTTGAAAAGAAAATAAAGGACTCAGATTCAATGACTCTATAGCAACAAAAATAAATTATTCCTAATCTAAGCAACAAAATAAACCTTTAGTTGTTCAAACTCGAACATTCCCCGGCAACGGCGCCAAAAACTTGGTGCACGAAATTGTAAATCACACTTTTCACAACTCGTACCACTAACCAGCAAGTGCACTGGGTCATCCAAGTAATACCTTACGTGAGTAAGGGTCGAATCTCACGGAGATTGTTGGTTTGAAGCAAGCTATGGTTATCTTAATCTTAGTCAGGATACCAATAGGATTCTTTAGCCTCGATTGTAAAAGATAAAAGAGCATGAAATAAATACTTATTATGCAGTAATGGAGAATATGTTGGAGTGTTGGAGATGCTTTGTCTTCTGAATTTCTGTAACATAATGCTTCCTCACTTTCAAAAATGCAAAGTTCCTTCCATGGCAAGCTGTATGTAGGGTGTCACCGTTGTCAATGGCTACTTCCCATCCTCTCAGTGAAAATGGTCCAAATGCTCTGTCACAGCACGGCTAATCATCTGTTGGTTCTCGATCATGTCGGAATAAGATCCATTGATCCTTTTGCGTTTGTCACTACGCCCAACAATCGCGAGTTTGAAGCTCGTCACAGCCATTCAATCCTTGAATCCTACTCGGAATACCACAGACAAGGTTTAGACTTTTCGGATTCTCATGAATGCCGCCATCAATTCTAGCTTATACCACGAAGATTCTGATTAAAAAATCTAAGAGATACTCATTCAATCTGATGTAGAACGGAGGTGGTTGTCAGGCACACGTTCATGGATTGAGGAAGGTGATGAGTGTCACGGATCATCACCTTCTTCCTAGTGAAGCGCGAATGAACATCTTAGATAGGAACAAGCGTGTTTGAATGGAAAACAGAAATAATTGCATTAATTCATCGAGACGCTGCAGAGCTCCTCACCCCCAACAATGGAATTTAGAGACTCATGCCGTCAAAGAGTATAAAATTCAGATCTAAAAATGTCATGAGATCCAAAATAAATCTCTAAAAGTTGTTTAAATACTAAACTAGTAACCTAGGTATACAGAAAATGAGTAAACTAAGATGGATAGTGCAGAAATCCACTTCTGGGGCCCACTTGGTGTGTGCTGGGGCTGAGACTTAAGCTTCTCACGTGCCTGGGCTATTTCTGGAGTTGAACGCCAGGTTGTAACCTGTTTCTGGCATTGAACTCCAACTTGCAACCTGTTTCTGGCGCTGAATGCCAGACTGCAACATGGAACTAGCATTGAACGCCAGTTTACGTCGTCTAACTAAAACATACTAAAATCTACATGAAATTATCCCCAAAAAGCGTATAAAATATCCGCTCATCAGCATGCATCTAACAATTGTTGATTGTTAGAGGAAGAACAAATTTTGGAAGAGCATAAAATAGGGGAAAATTGAGCGATTAACCCGATACACCGAGTGGACAGAGTGCAAACACTTCCGGTGACGGTTCAAAGCTCAAGTCCTTCTTCCCGGCTCTCACGAGCGTTCTTCATGCAAGTTGCGCATATCTCACTTTGATGATTAAAATTGGTAGATTTCATGCATTACCCACTATCTTGCCTTATGTGCTTGAATGTATCCTAAGAAGATTGATTTGCTTGTGGCCAAGTGGATAGTAGCACCCATCTTAGTTGCATTCATATAAGTAGATTGCATATCATGAATCCCTTGCCTCTGTGATTCTTTGGTCTTTTACTTTTCTCTAAGCATGAAGATATGCTATAATCTACATGTGGAGAGGTTGATAAACCCCATTTTTAGGGTTTCTCTTGTATAGATTTTGAGGGTTTTATCAATGACCCTACGCACTTATTCATATGAAAATGCATGATTTTGTGTTCCTTTCCCAATTTTGCCTCATGGATGAAAACATGCTTCCTTTGCACTAAATTAGATATATTTTTAATCATCTTTTAGTATCATTCGATGCCGTGATCCGTGTGTTAAGTGGTTTCAGAGTTTATAGGGCAAGGATGACTTGGAGGAGAGAATGGGAGCACGCATAAAAGAAAGGAGCATGGAAAAATTGAGCTTTGGAAATTTCAGCAGCAGTGCGCACACGCACATGGTGCGTCCGCACAGATTCGCGCTGCTAGGAGCCAAAGCCAGGAGCCAAGCTACAAGCTGGCGCATTTAGCAGCTAGGCCATGATCCTCATGGGCGCGCCCGCGCACGTTACGCCTGCGTGCGGATTGCGATTACCCCAGGGGCGCGTACCCGTATTGTGCGCGTACGCGCCGATGGCCACACATGATTTTTTAAGAAAGCACGTGACCAAAGCGTGGAGGCAATTAGAGACCCTGTTTTGGGGTAGAGCTTTGGCGGAAAAAGCTTAAGAAGGCCAAGGATTGAAGGGTTTGGGGGATTCACTTATTTTTACTTTTTCTTAGATATTTTCCTAGAGTTGGTTACATTTTGGGTAGAGAGAGAACCTCCAACCTCTCTCTAGGATTTCATTCTCCATTGCAATTATCCTTTGATTCTCTTGGCGAGATCCATTGTAATTCACTTTTACTTTGATGCAATTAGTAGATCTACTCTTCTCCTATTCTAAATTTGTGTTATTTTGATCCTTTTCACTTTGGATCTAGTTTTGACTTTGTTACTTAGATTTGGACTAGTAAATTGAGGTATTTTCATATCCATTTACTTGTAATTGTTCAATTGTTGATGATTGTGTGATCTAGATCTCTTGAATTCAACTTGGTGCACGAAATTGTGATCAATACTTTTCACAACTCAAATAATCCCCGGTAATGAATCCAAAAACTTGGTGTTCAATACCATGGCATAAACACAACTTCGCACAACTAACCAGCAAGTGCACTGGGTCGTCCAAGTAATAAACCTTACGCGAGTAAGGGTCGATCCCACGGAGATTGTTAGTATGAAGCAAGCTATGGTCACCTTGTAAATCTCAGTCAGGCAGACTCAAATGGTTATGGATGATATATGAATAAAACATAAAGATAAAGATAGAGATACTTATGTAATTCATTGGTGAGAACTTCAGATAAGCGAATGGAGATGCTTTGTCCCTTCTGTCTCTCTGCTTTCCTACTGTCTTCATCCAATCCTTCTTACTCCTTTCCATGGCAAGCTGTATGTTGCATCACCGTTGTCAGTGGCTACAGTCCCGTCCTCTCAGTGGAAATGTTCAACGCACCCTGTCACGGTACGGCTATCCAGCTGTCGGTTCTCGATCATGTCAGAATAGAATCCAGTGATTCTTTTGCGTCTGTCACTAACACCCCACAATCGCGAGTTTAAAGCTCGTCACAGTCATTCAGTCATTGAATCCTACTCAGAATACCACATACAAGGTTTAGACCTTCCGGATTCTCTTGAATGCCGCCATCAATTCTAGTATATACCACGAAGATTCCGGTTAGAGAACCCAAGAGATATCCACCCAATCTAAGGTAGAACGGAGGTGGTTGTCAATCACACGTTCATAGGTGAGAATGATGATGAGTGTCACGGATCATCACATTCATCAAGTTGAAGAACAAGTGATATCTTGGAACAAGAACAAGCTGAATTGAATAGAAGAACAATAGTAATTGCATTAATACTCGAGGTACAGCAGAGCTCCACACCTTAATCTATGGTGTGTAGAAACTCCACCGTTGAAAATACATAAGAACAAGGTCTAGGCATGGCCGTGAGGCCAGCCCCCAAATGATCTAAGATAGCATAAAACTACTCAAAGATAGCTACCAAGATGAAAATACAATAGTAAAAGGTCCTATTTATAGGGAACTAGTAGCTTAAGAATTACAAAGATGAGTAAATGACATAAAAATCCACTTTCGGGCCCACTTGGTGTGTGCTTGGGCTGAGCATTGAAGCATTTTCGTGTAGAGACTCTTCTTGGAGTTAAACGCTAGCTTTTGTGCCAGTTTGGGCGTTTAACTCCCACTTTGGTGCCAGTTCCGGCGTTTAACGCTGGGAATTCTGAAGGTGACTTTGAACGCCGATTTGGGCCATCAAATCCTGGACAAAGTATGGACTATCATATATTGCTGGAAAGCCCAGAATGTCTACTTTCCAACGCCGTTAAGAGCGCACCAATTGGGCTTCTGTAGCTCCAGAAAATCCACTTTGAGTGCAGGGAGGTCAGAATCCAACAGCATCTGCAGTCCTTTTCAGTCTCTGAATCAGATTTTTGCTCAGGTCCCTCAATTTCAGCCAGAAAATACCTGAAATCACAGAAAAACATACAAACTCATAGTAAAGTCCAGAAAAGTGAATTTTAATTAAAAACTAATAAAAATATACTAAAAACTAACTAAATTCTACTAGAAACATACTAAAAAACAATGCCAAAAAGCGTATAAATTATCCGCTCATCACAACACCAAACTTAAATTGTTGCTTGTCCCCAAGCAACTGAAAATCAAATAAGATAAAAAGAAGAGAATATGCAATGAATTCCAAAAACATCTATGAAGATCAGTATTAATTAGATGAGCGGGGCTTTTAGCTTTTTTGCCTTTGAACAGTTTTGGCATCTCACTCTATCCTTTGAAATTCAGAATGATTGGCTTCTTTAGGAACTCAGAATCCAGATAGTGTTATTGATTCTCCTAGTTAAGTATGATGATTCTTGAACACAGCTACTTATTGAGTCTTGGCCGTGGCCCAAAGCACTCTGTCTTCCAGTATTACCACCGGATACATACATGCCACAGACACATAATTTGGTGAACCTTTTCAGATTGTGACTCAGCTTTGCTAGAGTCCCCAATTAGAGGTGTCCAGGGTTCTTAAGCACACTCTTTTTGCCTTGGATCACAACTTTATTTCTTTCTTTTTCTTTCTTTTTCTCTTTCTCCCTTTTTTTTCGTTTTTCTCCTTCTTCTTCTTTTTTTTTGTATTCACTGCTTTTTCTTGCTTCAAGAATCATTTTTATGATTTTTCAGATCCTCAGTAACATGTCTTCTTTTTCATCATTCTTTCAAGAGCCAACAATTTTAACATTCATGAACCACAAATTCAAAAGACATATGCACTATTCAAGCATACATTCAGAAAACAAAAGTATTGCCACCACATCAAAATAATTAATCTGTTATAAAATTTAAAATTTATGCAATTCTTCTCTTTTTCAATTAATAGCATTTTTCATTTAAGAGAGGTGATGGATTCATAGGACATTCATAACTTTAAGGCATAGACACTAAGACACTAATGATCATAAGACACAAACATAGATAAACATAAGCATAAATTTTCGAAAAACAGAAAAATAAAGAACAAGGAGATTAAAGAACGGGTCCACCTTAGTGATGGCGGCTTGTTCTTCCTCTTGAAGATCTTATGGAGTGCTTGAGCTCCTCAATGTCTCTTCCTTGCCCTTGTTGCTCCTCCCTCATGATTCTTTGATCTTCTCTAATTTCATGGAGGAGAATGGAGTGTTCTTGGTGCTCCACCCTTAGTTGTCCCATGTTGGAACTCAGTTCTCCTAGGGAGGTGTTGATTTGCTTCCAATAGTTTTGTGGAGGAAAGTGCATCCCTTGAGGCATCTCAGGGACTTCATGATGAGTGGGGTCTCTTGTTTGCTCCATCCTTTTCTTAGTGATGGGCTTGTCCTCATCAATGAGGATGTCTCCTTCTATGTCCACTCCAACTGAATAACAGAGGTGACAAATGAGATGAGAAAAGGCTAACCTTGCCAAGGTAGAGGACTTGTCCGCCACCTTATAGAGTTCTTGGGCTATAACCTCATGAACTTCCACTCCCTCTCCAATCATGATACTATGAATCATGATGGCCCGGTCTATAGTAACTTCGGACCGATTGCTAGTGGGAATGATTGAGCGTTGGATAAACTCCAACCATCCCCTAGCTATGGGCTTGAGGTCATGCCTTCTCAATTGAACCGGCTTCCCTCTTGAATCTCTCTTCCATTGGGCGCCCTCTTCACAAATGTCAGTGAGGACTTGGTCCAACCTTTGATCAAAGTTGACCCTTCTAGTGTAAGGATGTTCATCTCCTTGCATCATGGGCAAGTTGAATGCCAACCTTACATTTTCTGGACTAAAATCTAAGTATTTCCCCCAAACCATTGTAAGCCAATTCTTTGGGTCCGGGTTCACACTTTGATCATGGTTCTTGGTGATCCATGCATTGGCATAGAACTCTTGAACCATTAAGATTCCGACTTGTTGAATGGGGTTGGTGAGGACTTCCCAATCTCTTCTTCGAATCTCATGTCGGATCTCCGGATATTCACTCTTTTTGAGTTTGAAAGGGACCTCGGGGATCACTTTCTTCAAGGCCACAACTTCATAGAAGTGATCTTGATGCACCCTTGAGATGAATCTCTCCATCTCCCATGACTCGGAGGTGAAAGCTTTTACCTTCCCTTTCCTCTTTCTAGAGGTTTCTCCGGCCTTGGATGCCATAAATGGTTATGGAAAAACAAAAAGCAATGCTTTTACCACACCAAACTTAAAAGGTTTGCTCGTCCTCGAGCGAAAGAAGAAAGAAGAGAGTAGAAGAAGAAGAAATAGAGGAGATGGAGATGGCTTATGGTTCGGCTAAAGGGGGAGAAGTAGTGTTTAGGTTGTGTGAAAATGAGGGGGTGAAGATGGGTTTATATAGGGGTGGAGAGAGGGGTGGGGTTCGGTCATGTAAGGGTGGGTTTGGGAGGGAAAGTGGTTTGAATTTTGAATGGTAAGGTAGGTGGGGTTTAATGAAGGATGGATGTGAGTGGTGAAGAGAAAGATGGGATTTGATAGGTGAAGGGTTTTTGGGGAAGAGGTGTTGAGGTGATTGGTGAATGGGTGAAGAAGAAGAGAGAGGGTGGTGGGGTAGGTGGGGATCCTGTGGGGTCCACAGATCCTGAGGTGTCAAGGAAAATTCAACCCTGCACCAAATGGCGTGCAAAAAATGCACCCTTTGCCAATTCTGGCGTTAAACGCCGGGCTGGTGCCCATTTCTGGCGTTTAACGCCAAGTTCTTGCCCTTTCCTGGCGTTTAACGCCAGTCTGGTGCCCCTTTCTGGCGTTAAACGCCCAGAATGGTGCCAGACTGGGCGTTAAACGCCCAACTGCTACCCTTACTGGCGTTTAAACGCCAGCAAGATCTTCCTCCAGGGTGTGCTATTTTTCTTCCTATTTTTTATTCTGTTTTTGCTTTTTCAATTGATTTTGTGACTTCTCATGATCATCAACCTACAGAAAACATAAAATAACAAAGGAAAACAGATAAAATATAACATTGGGTTGCCTCCCAACAAGCGCTTCTTTAATGTCAGTAGCTTGACAGAGGGCTCTCATGGAGCCTCACAGACACTCAGAGCAATGTTGGAACCTTCCAACACTAAACTTAGAGTTTGAATGTGGGGGTTCAACACCAAACTTAGAGTTTGATTGTGGCCTCCCAACACCAAACTTAGAGTTTGACTGTGGGGGCTCTATTTGACTCTGATTTGAGAGAAGCTCTTCATGCTTCCTCTCTATGGTGATAGAGGGATGTCCTTGAGCCTTAAACACAAAGGATTCTTCATTCACTTGAATGATCAGTTCACCTCTATCAACATCAATCACAGCCTTTGCTGTGGCTAGGAAGGGTCTGCCAAGGATGATGGATTCATCCATGCACTTCCCAGTCTCTAGGACTATGAAATCAGCAGGGATGTAATGGTCTTGAATCTTTACCTGAACATCCTCTACAAGTCCATAAGCTTGTTTTCTTGAGTTGTCTGCCATCTCTAGTGAGATTCTTGCAGCTTGCACCTCAAAGATCCCTAGCTTCTCCATTACAGAGAGAGGCATGAGGTTTACACTTGACCCTAAGTCACACAGAGCCTTCTTGAAGGTCATGGTGCCTATGGTACAAGGTATTGAGAACTTCCCAGGATCTTGTCTCTTTTGAGATAACCTCTGCCTAGACAAGTCATCCAGTTCTTTGGTGAGCAAAAAGGGTGTATCCTCCCAAGTCTCATTACCAAATAACTTGTCATTTAGCTTCATGATTGCTCCAAGGTATTTAGCAAATTGCTCTTCAGTGACATACTCATCCTCTTCAGAGGAAGAATACTCATCAGAGCTCATGAATGACAGAAGTAAGTCCAGTGGAATCTCTATGGTCTCATTTTGAGCCTCAGATTCCCATGGTTCCTCATTAGGGAACTCATTGGAGGTCAGTGCACGCCCATTGAGGTCTTCCTCAGTGGCGTTCACTGCCTCTTCCTCCTCTCCAAATTTGGCCATGTTGATGGCCTTGCACTCTCCTTTTGGATTTTCTTCTGTATTGCTTGGAAGAGTACTAGGAGGGAGTTCAGTAATTTTCTTGCTCAGCTGTCCCACTTGTGCCTCCAAATTCCTAATGGAGGACCTTGTTTCAGTCATGAAACTTTGAGTGGTTTTGATTAGATCAGAGACTATGGTTGCTAAGTCAGAGTGGTTCTGCTTAGAATTCTCTGTCTGTTGCTGAGAAGATGATGGAAAAGGCTTGCCATTGCTAAACCTATTTCTTCCACCATTATTGAAACCTTGTTAAGGTCTCTGTTGATCCTTCCATGAGAGATTTGGATGATTTCTCCATGAAGAATTATAGGTGTTTCCATAGGGTGCTCCCATGTAATTCACCTCTTCCATTGAAGGGTTCTCAGGATCATAAGCTTCTTCTTTAGATGAAGCATCATTAGTACTGCCTGGTGCAGCTTGCATTCCAGACAGACTTTAAGAGATCAAATTGACTTACTGAGTCAATATTTTGTTCTGAGCCAGTATGGCATTCAGAGTATCAATCTCAAGAACTCCTTTCTTCTGATTTGTCCCATTGTTCACAGGATTCCTTTCAGAAGTGTACATGAATTGGTTATTTGCAACCATTTTAATTAGTTCTTGAGCTTCTGTAGGCGTCTTCTTCAGATGAAGAGATCCTCCAGCAAAGCTATCCAATGACATCTTGGACAGTTCAGACAGACGATCATAGAAAATACCTATGATGCTCCATTCAGAAAGCATGTCAGAGGGACACTTTCTGATCAATTGTTTGTATCTTTCCTAAGCTTCATAGAGGGATTCTCCATCCTTCTGTCTGAAGGTTTGGACTTCCTCTCTAAGCTTACTCAATTTTTGAGGTGGAAAGAACTTTGCCAAGAAGGCATTGACTAGCTTTTCCCAAAAGTTCAGGCTTTCTTTAGGTTGTGAGTCCAACCATATTCTAACTCTGTCTCTTACAGCAAAAGGGAATAGCATAAGTCTGTAGACCTCAGGGTCAACCCCATTAGTCTTGACAGTGTCACAGATTTGCAAGAATTCAGCTAAAAACTGATGAGGATCTTCCAATGGAAGTCCATGGAACTTGCAATTCTGTTGCATTAGAGAAACTAATTGAGGCTTAAGCTCAAAGTTGTTTGCTCCAATGGCAGGGATAGAGATGCTTCTCCCATAGAAGTCGGGAGTAGGTGCAGTAAAGTCACCCAGCACCTTCCTTGCATTGTTGGCATTGTTGTTGTTTTCGGCTGCCATGGGTTCTTCTTCTTTGAAGATTTCTGTTAGGTCCTCTACAGAGAATTGTGCTTTAGCTTCTCTTAGCTTTCACTTCAAGGTCCTCTCAGGTTCAGGGTCAGCCTCAACAAGAATGCTTTTGTCTTTGCTCCTGCTCATATGAAAGAGAAGAGAACAAGAAAATGTGGAATCCTCTATGTCACAGTATAGAGATTCCTTGAGGTGTCAGAGGAAAAGAAAAATAGAAGGAAGAGGTAGAAGAATTCGAACTTAGTGAGATAGAGTTCGAATTGTGCATTGAGGAGGAGTGGTACTCCATAAATAGAAGGATGTGAGAAGAGGGGAAGAGATTTTTCGAAAATTAATTAAAAAGATTTTAAAATCATTTTGAAAAAGATTTTGAAGAAGATATGATTGAAAACTTTTTTTTTTGAAAAAGATGTGATTAAAAAGATATGATTGAAAAGTTATGGTTTTAAAAAGATATGATTGAAAAGATATGATTTGAAAAACAAATTAAAAAGATTTGATTTTAAAAATTAATGACTTGGCTAACAAGAAAAGATATGATTCAAACATTAAACCTTTCTCAACAGAAAAGGCAACATATTTGAAATGTTGAATCAAATCATTAATTGATAGCAAGTATTTTTGAAAATGGAAAGAAATTGATTATGATTGAAAAGATATGATTTGAAAAAGATTTGATTTTGAAAAACTTTGAAAACTTGAAAAAAATCTGAATTGAAAACAAAATCTTCCCTCTTGTGCCATCCTGGCGTTAAACGCCCAGAATGGTGTACATTCTGGCGTTTAACGCCCAAAATGCTACCTTTTTGGGCGTTAAACGCCCAGCCAGGTATCCTGGCTGGCGTTTAAACGCCAGTTTTTCCTTCCTCACTGGGCGTTTGAATGCCCAGCTTTTTCTGTATAATTCCTCTGCTGCATGTACTGAATCTTCAGTTCCCTGTATTATTGACTTGAAAAAAAGAACCAAGATCAAATAAACAATGCATGCAAGACACCAAACTTAAAATGAGACACTGGACTCAAACAAGAAACATAAAATATTTTTGGTTTTTATGATTTTGTAATTTTTTTTGGATTTTTCGAAAATTAAGTGGAAAAGAAAATAAAGGTATCAAAATTCTTAATGAGAATTCCAGGAATCATTGCAATGCTAGTCTAAGGCTTCGGTCCAGGAATTAGACATGGCTTCACAGCCAGCCAAGCTTTCAAAGAAAGCTTCGGTCCAAAACACTAGACATGGCCAATGGCCAGCCAAGCCTTAGCAGATCATTGCTCCAATAGCAAGATTTGATAGAAATCAACAAGCTCTTGTGATGATAAATTGAAACCTCGGTCCAATAAGATTAGACATGGTTTCACAGCCAGCCAGACTTCAACAAATCATCATGAAACTCTAGAACTCATTCTTAAGAACTCTGAAAAAAATACCTAATCTAAGCAACAAGATGAACCGTCAGTTGTCCATACTCGAAACAATCCCCGGCAACGGCGCCAAAAACTAGGTGCTGTTGCCGGATCGAAAATTTGGCACTGATGTTACCGGACCAAAAGCTTGCCGAAAACTCGAACAATCCCCGGCAACGGCGCCAAAAACTTGGTGCACGAAATTCTGATCAATACTTTTCACAACTCAAATAATCCCCGGTAATGAATCCAAAAACTTGGTGTTCAATACCATGGCATAAACACAACTTCGCACAACTAACCAGCAAGTGCACTGGGTCGTCCAAGTAATAAACCTTACGCGAGTAAGGGTCGATCCCACGGAGATTGTTGGTATGAAGCAAGCTATGGTCACCTTGTAAATCTCAGTCAGGCAGACTCAAATGGTTATGGATGATATATGAATAAAACATAAAGATAAAGATAGAGATACTTATGTAATTCATTGGTGAGAACTTCAGATAAGCGAATGGAGAGGCTTTGTCCCTTCCGTCTGTCTGCTTTCCTACTGTCTTCATCCAATCCTTCTTACTCCTTTCCATGGCAAGCTGTATGTTGGGCATCACTGTTGTCAGTGGCTACAGTCCCGTCCTCTCAGTGGAAATGTTCAACGCACCCTGTCACGGTACGGCTATCCAGCTGTCGGTTCTCGATCATGTCGGAATAGAATCCAGTGATTCTTTTGCGTCTGTCACTAACGCCCCACAATCGCGAGTTTGAAGCTCGTCACAGTCATTCAATCATTGAATCCTACTCAGAATACCACAGACAAGGTTTAGACCTTCCGGATTCTCTTGAATGCCGCCATCAATTCTAGCTTATACCACGAAGATTCCGGTTAGAGAACCCAAGAGATATCCACCCAATCTAAGGTAGAACGGAGGTGGTTGTCAATCACACGTTCATAGGTGAGAATGATGATGAGTGTCACGGATCATCACATTCATCAAGTTGAAGAACAAGTGATATCTTGGAACAAGAACAAGCTGAATTGAATAGATGAACAATAGTAATTGCATTAATACTCGAGGTACAGCAGAGCTCCACACCTTAATCTATGGTGTGTAGAAACTCCACCATTGAAAATACATAAGAACAAGGTCTAGGCATGGCCGTGAGGCCAGCCCCCAAATGATCTAAGATAGCATAAAACTACTCAAAGATAGCTACCAAGATGAAAATACAATAGTAAAAGGTCCTATTTATAGGGAACTAGTAGCTTAAGAATTACAAAGATGAGTAAATGACATAAAAATCCACTTCCGGGCCCACTTGGTGTGTGCTTGGGCTGAGCATTGAAGCATTTTCGTGTAGAGACTCTTCTTGGAGTTAAACGCCAGCTTTTGTGCCAGTTTGGGCGTTTAACTCCCACTTTGGTGCCAGTTCCGGCGTTTAACGCTGGGAATTCTGAAGGTGACTTTGAACGCCAGTTTGGGCCATCAAATCTTGGACAAAGTATGGACTATCATATATTGCTGGAAAGCCCAGAATGTCTACTTTCCAACGCCGTTGAGAGCGCACCAATTGGGCTTCTGTAGCTCCAGAAAATCCACTTTGAGTGCAGGGAGGTCAGAATCCAACAGCATCTGCAGTCCTTTTCAGTCTCTGAATCAGATTTTTGCTCAGGTCCCTCAATTTCAGCCAGAAAATACCTGAAATCACAGAAAAACACACAAACTCATAGTAAAGTCTAGAAAAGTGAATTTTAATTAAAAACTAATAAAAATATACTAAAAACTAACTAAATTCTACTAGAAACATACTAAAAACAATGCCAAAAAGCGTATAAATTATCCGCTCATCACAACTCTTCATCTCAATTTCATTATGTCTCTTATGAATGCTCACCACATGTTTGATAAAATGATAACACTAGCCATGGAGTAAAATTCTTTCACTTGGCTTAAGGATTGAACTATTGGAGATACTTGAATAGTGGATGTCAATTGTTGATCGAGAATTAAGAATTGCTAGTTGACTTGGAGTGCACTAAAGCTAGCATAACCTAGGGTGAAGCTAGGACTTATGACTCAAGCTAGTTACTTTCACTTGAATCTCCTCCATAATTAGGGGTCAACAAAGTGAAGCAAGACTCAATTGTTATCATAATTGAAGGAAGCTATGGTGATGGAACTTCCAATGCTCATCCTTGGCCAAGTTCTTTAATATTGTTTGTTTGTTGTTTACTCTTTGTTAGCTTGCACTCTCATACCAACTCTCAAAAATCACAAAAGACTTTGACCTCCTAAGCAATAATGAGCACTCTAATGCAAGTCCAAGGGAGGACGACTTGGGATTAATACTCTCAATTATAGATTGTAGAATTGTTTGATGCAAGATTTGAGTATCGATTAGACTATACTCACGATTGTATTCACTACTAAATTCTATATCGACATACAAAATCTCGTTCATCACATCCAAAAGGGGAGAAATCATGAAGAAAATGGAGTTTGGAAGCTGCTGCAAGGATGCGTACGCATAGTGACGCGTGCATACGCACAATGGTGACTTTGTGCAAGGATGCGTATGCACCAAATGTCGTGCGTACGCACGATAGAATTTTTGTGCAAAGATGCGTACACACCGTAGGTCGTGCATACGCACAACTGTATGCACGTGAGCTCATTAACTGCAAATCGCTGGGGGCGATTTCTGGGCCTCCAAATCCCAATCCAACTCATTTCTGAAGCTATTTCAAGCCAAATTAAAGGAGGATGAAGGGGGGGCACTTAGGTTTAGGTTTTATCATGTTGTAGGTCATTTTCTAGAGAGAGAAGCTCCCCCCTTTTCTCTAGAATTAGGGTTTCTTAGTTTAATTTCTCTTTAATTTCAGTATTTAATTCTTGTTTTAATATAATTTCACTTATGTTTTCATGCTCTCTTACTTTGATCTTCTTTATTTCTTTGCTATTTCCTTTATTTTGTCACTTTTATGTTATGAACACTCTTGTCAATTTTGATTTTCTTTAATGCAATTTTGATGTTTTATATTTTCTTTAATGCAATTTTGATGTTTTATATTTCTTTAATGCTTATTTGAGTTGTTATTATCTATAGAATTTATTTTTATTGCAATTTATGATATTTCTCCTTTTATGCGTGCTAGGTGTTTGAGAAAATGTCTCTTTTAGCTTTTGCCTAGTTTTTTATACTCTTGGTTAGGAATTGGATAATTAGGTGACCTTGAGTCATGGATGTCCATTCGATATATTGATTAGGATTGTTAGTTGGTTTGGTTTCCACTAATGCTAATCTTTCACTAAGTTAATTAGTGAGTTGATTAGGACTTGTGGATTGAGATTAATTATGCACTTTTGACTTATTCTCGATGTTAGGATAGACTAATTGGGATTAATTCTTAGCCATTATCATGTTTGTGGTCCATGATTATGATAGGAATCCTCAATTTCCCAATCCTTGCCAAGAGTCCTTTTTGTCACTTGAATTCTATTTTTGATATTGCTTGCTTTGAGTTTTAATTTCCTTACATGCATATTTATTTTCTTGCACTTTAGTTTTTTGCTCCTTGTAATCACAACCCCCAATCCCTCATAGCCAATAATTGAATATTTCATTGCAATTCCTAGGGAAGACGACCCGGGACTTCAAAATCCCGGTTATTGTGTTTTGATTGTGACTATCTTTTAAATTAACATTTGATTATGAGGATTCATTGTTGGTTTGGACTATGCTACTAACGAATTGGTTCTTGTTTTGATTGATTCTAAACCGGCAAAAATTTCTCTTGTCATCCGCCAAGATGAAGAACTTGATTAGTGTTTGCTCAATCCGGTTCAACTCATAGCAAAAGAGGCCGTTGAAGCATCAATCTCCTTCAAGTTTTACAGATTGTAATTTCCTTTTAATGTAATCTTTCTGTAATTTCTAGAGTGGTAAAAGGCTGAATGAGAGAATTCAAAAAAAGCCAAAGAGTGACAAAAGGCTGAGTGATACACTTAAGAGAAAAACCTAGAGTTATTTCAGATTTCTTTAGGTTGGTTATTATGTCTTGTATCTTGTACCTGTGAGGTACCCCTTTCTAAGTTGGGTTAGCACTTAGAGTGAAAAGTTAGGTATTAGCATAACCAAGTCAAGTTAGGATAGAACTTGAGAGGGAAAAGATTATGTCAATCCTGTGAAATTGGTGTATGTAATACTTTAACTATAGTGGAAATTTCACCACTGTTGTAGTGGAGACTAGATGTAGGTTACATTACACAAGGCAACTGAACCGGGATACATGCTGGTGTCATTCTTCTTCTCTTTCTTTATGTTCTATTTTCTGATATTTATGAGACAAAACAAAATTGTCTCATAAAGTTTCTGCTGCACAGGTAAAACAGAATCTAAGTGAAATCTTATAAGTAAAAGCTTATTTCATTATTGTAAAAGAAGGTCATAGATCCAACCCCCCTTCTCTAAGCCTTCTACAACCTTCACCTTCTATGCTTGAAACTCTTATAGTACTCATCCATAAGGTTGAAGCCCCAATAAGAATGAATGACTTTTGACTAATTAGTCTCTGCAATGTCATGTATAAGATTGTGACTAAGGTGCTGGTAAGCCGCCTAAAACCTTACTTAGTTGACATTATAAGTCCAAATCAAGGAGGCTTCATCCTTGGAAGAGGAGCTTTTGACCAAAGTAACAAAAATCGCATCTTTAATCATAGAAACGAACGATTATACGTTCCTGCAAGTGTTGTGCGTGTCCGTTTCTACTTCCGTTCCTGATAAAACTCAGAAACATAGAATCGCCGTGGAAGATCGTGGGATCATGAAATCGTCTTCGTCTCCACTGCATCAAAAGCGAGACAATTTGGAAGATGAATAGCAGCGGGTTTGGGATGACCCACCTGGCTTAACCCAAATCCAACCAAAAAATCCTTCGATTTCTTCACCGCCTTAGTTCAATCTTTTCAATTTCAGTTTTAATTTGAAAACTGTAACCTCCCTGTCACTCTCCTACTCTCCCTGACTGGCTGACTCCCACTTCCCTAACCTATCGCATTCCAGTTTTGTACTTTTATGGTTTTTATTCTAGGACTCTGCACTTCTGTGGTTCTGCCATTATTGCCTTCTCTACAACAAGTTAGCATCTGCAACTCTGCTTTATGCATGTAAGGTCCTTGACTCCTTCTCATGCTTCTTGATTTTAATTTTGTTACCATCATTATATTCAACAAATTAGCAAATAAATTGTAGTTGGCTCATTACCAATATGATATGAATCATATGATACACTTACAAATATTGGGAATTGGGGAATCGAGATTATGACATCAAGATTTAGGTGCATATGCTCTTTACCTGTTATTGTTATTCACAATTCACAAAGATCGAAGAGTGATATATTTCAATTGCTACAGGATAAAGCCTAAATGCTTACATTACATAGTAACATAGTTAATTATATATTCATTTATATATTTTACTTATGAATGTTTAATACTTGATTTAAGTTTTAACTATATGCTCTATTTAATTTCAATACTTCAATTTAGTTGTTATTGGAAATGAATAAGAATTGTGGTATCAATTTTATTTGTTCATTGTTTTTAATTATGAAAAATACTTTTGCTAATATCACTTTGTGGATACGTGAGAAAGATTGTAGCTGCTACTTCTCAAAGTTAATAAATTCAATGAAGTATCTCAAGTTTTCAACTCTCAAATTTAAAGACTCTGAGGTAAGCTTCTCAAATAATTAAAATAGAGTTTAAGCTTGCTACTACAAATCAAATAAGTAATATAATCTACTTTCAATTGTGAACTTGCTGACATCAAATTGGAGTTTGTTATACCAACTATGTTATTAGATAGTAGATAATAGAACAAATTTATTGATTAAAATAAAGATCATTTATGTTAGTATTTAGATAATAGTGGCATGTTTGTTTATTTGTTCAATTGACTAGCATTAGTAGATATATATGCTTTTGTATATAAGTTTGTTCTAGAAGAAAATTTATAATTCCTTCTTATTAAAGATTGTTAACTATTTAATGAAATTAGTGACAATATCCAATATTCATATAAGCCTTTGTGTAATTGTGTATTAATATTTAGCATATTTAGCTCTTGTGCTGTAATTGGTAATTAGTTGCTCCAATTGATATGTTTGAGAGTATAGATAGGAATTTATGTTACAAGGAACACATTCATACCTTTGGTAATGTTCAATATGATTTTATTTTCTTTTTAATGCTAGCTAGCTAGGCACGGATGAAACAAATATTTTGGGGTTCATGTTCATGATCTGTTCAAAAAGTGGCTATGGAGTTTTCTTGATAAGTTATTTTTGGTTATGATGTTTGATAATTTTTAAAATTTATTGGACCATATAAGTCTTTGTGTAATGAATTTGATATATCCTGCACCATTTTCTTTTGAAAATTATGTGAATTTGTTGCATTATTGATAGTAATATTTAAGTATTCTCACTTGATAATGCATTTATTAGTTTACTGTATATCAAGTTGTTCAAATTTTATTAATGTACTGTATTATTAGTTTATTACTACTATATTTGGGGCTTTAAGACCCCTCCCTTGAAAAAAATTAATACTGTATTATCACTTTAAAATCCATAGTTTAGTCTTAAGGAATTAATTGTTTACTTCTATTTATTTAGGTTTAAAATGGCTTCAAATGCGAATAATGATGGAAATAATACTAGGGCTGAAACTGTTGGTGGTGGTGCATCCGAGAAGATCGCTAAAAATACTCCAGGAAATAGGAGTGACAAAGATTGGAAGCATGAGATTTTTATTGATGGAGATGCCAAGAAAATAAAATGTAAGTATTGTGATAAGGTTGTTGATGAGCGGATATTTTCTACGCTTTTTTGGGGTAATTTCATGTAGTTTTTAGTATGTTTTAGTTAGTTTTTCGTATATTTTTATTAGTTTTTAGGAAAAATTCATATTTCTGGACTTTACTATGAGTTTGTGTATTTTTCTGTGATTTTAGGTATTTTCTGGCTGAAATTGAAGGATCTGAGCAAAAATCTGATTCAGGCTGAAAAAGGACTGTTGATGCTGTTGGATTTTGACCTCCCTGCACTCGGAATTGATTTTTTGGAGCTACAGGAGTCCAATTGGCGCGCTCTCAATTGCATTGGAAAGTAGACATCCAGGGCTTTTTAGAAATATATAATGGTCGATAGTTTGCTCGAAGATAAACAATGTAAACTGGCGTTTGACGCCAATTTCATGTTCCATTTTAGCGTTAAACGCCAGAAACAGGTTACAAGTTAGAGTTAAACGCCCAAAACAGGTTACAACCTGGCGTTTAACTCCAAAAACAGCCTATGCACGTGTAAAGCTCAAAGCTCAGCCACAGCACACACCAAATGGGTCCCAAAAGTGGATTTCTGCACTATCTATCTTAGTTTACTCATTTTCTGTAAACTTAGGTTACTAGTTTAGTATTTAAACAACTTTTAGAGATTTATTTTGTACCTCATGACATTTTAGATCTGAACTTTGTATTTCTGACGGCATGAGTCTCTAAACCCCATTGTTGGGGGTGAGGAGCTTTGCTGTGTCTCGATGAATTAATGCAATTACTTCTGTTTTCCATTCAAACACGCTTGTTTCTATCTAAGATACTTATTCGTACTTAACCATGATGAATGTAATGATCCGTGACACTTATCACTATTCTCAACCTATCAACGCGTGCCTGATAACCACTTCCATTCTACCTTAGATTGAATAACTATCTCTTGGGTTCCTGGCTCACAAGTCTGAATGCCTCTCTTGACAACAGAGCATTCAGATCCGTGAGACTAGAGTCTTCGTGGTATAAGCTAAAATCTATGGGCAGCATCCTTGAGATCCGGAAAGTCTAAACCTTGTCTGTGGTATTCCGAGTAGGATCTGAGAAGGGATGACTGTAAGGAGTTTTAAACTCATAAGTGTTGGGCGTGTGACAGACACAAAGGATCATTGGATTTTATTCCAACACAAATGAGAACCGACAAATGACTAGCCATGTACATGGACCTTTTTCACTGAGAGAACGAATGGTAGCCATTGACAACGGTGATCCACCAATATATAGCTTTCCATGGAAGAGCCTTGTGTGACAGTAGAAAAGCAGAGATTCAGAAGATAAAGCATCTCCAAAACTGTAACATATTCTCCATTATTGCATAACAAGTATTTATTTCATGCTCTCTTGTTCACTTGCAAGTCAACTGATAATTATAATTGATATCCTGACTAAGAGTTACAAGATAACCATAGCTTGCTTCAGGCCAACAATCTCCGTGGGATCGACCCTTACTCACGTAAGGTATTACTTGGATGACCCAGTGCACTTGCTGGTTAGTTGTGTGAAGTTGTGAAGAAATTGTGATTTACAATTTCGTGCACCAGTTGTGACAGGAGGAGTGTATAGGTTGAAACATCATTTGGCAGGAACAAAAAAAATTTTGAACCTTGTATGGGTGTTTCTGATGAGGTTAAAAGGGAGATGTTTGATATTGTTGTTGGTTTGCAAAAAAATTTAGTTAAGAAGACAAGAGACTTTGAGAAAAAGATACAAAGTAAAGATGAAGGAGTAGAAGAAGAAGGGGATGCTTTAGTTGGTGAAAAGAGAAAGGGAAAAGAAATAGAGACACCAGCAAGTCTTTTTAAGAAAAGGGGTTGGAGCACTCAAACAATAGTCAACTCTATTTTTAAGAAGGGTCTAAGGGAAGAGGCGTGTGATGAAATTGCTTTGTTCATTTACAATAATGCTATTCCCTTTAATGTTGCAAGGTCTGAAGAATATCATAGCATGTTTGAGAAGGTTGCCCACCATGGATTAGGATTCAAGCCACCCTCTTATGATGAGTTAAGAGAAAAATTATTGAAGAAGAAGGTAGAGTCAACCAAACTAATATTAGAAGAATATAAAGCTGAATGGAAGAAAATTCGATGCACTATTATGGCAGATGGTTGGACGGATAAAGGAAGGAGAACTATTCTCAACTTCCTTGTGAATAGTCCTAAGGGAACTGTTTTCTTGAAATCCATTAATGCTTCTGATATATGCAAAACAACTAAAAATATATTCAAGATGATTGATGAAGTTGTAGAGGAAGTGGGAGAAGAGAATGTGGTTCAAGTTGTAACTGATAATGCAGCTAACTATAAAAAGGCAAGACAAATGTTAATGGAAAAGAGAAAGAATCTTTATTGGACTCCTTATACCACTCATTGCATTGATTTGATACTTGAAGATTTTGAGAAGAAGCTAGCTCTTCACAAAGACACCATTGCCAAAGGAAGAAGACTTACCACTTACATATATTCTAGGACTTCTCTAATTTCCCTTTTGCAACAACACACTAAAGAAAGAGATTTGGTGAGACCAGGTATGACACAATTGCTACTTCCTACCTTATTTTGGGTAGTCTTAATGAGAAAAAGAATCTAATAATTAGAATGTTCATCTCGGATGAGTGGAAGGCAAGCAAGTGTTCAAAGACAAGAGATGGAAAAAATATTAAAAATATTATTTTGGATAAAACATTTTGGAAAAATAATATCCATTGCTTGAGAGGTGCTTATCCTCTTCTTCACGTGCTCTGTATAGTGGATTCAGAGGAAAAACCAGCTATGAGATACATGTATTCTGAAATTGATCGTGCTAAAGAAAAGATTAAAGATGATTTTCAAAGTGTCGAAGCAAGGTAATAAAACTAGCAATAAGTAAACATTTTTCTTTCAGTATTACCATTTAATTATTCACTAATTAGGTAGTTGTCTAATTCATTATTTCGATGTTCTTTTTAGTTATAAGCCTTTGTGGGATATTATTGATGCAAGATGGGACAAGCAACTCTTTAAGCCTTTGCATGCTGCAAGCTATTATTTGAATCCACAAATTCATTATAGTCCTAATTTTAAGGTTGAGTATGATGTTAAGAAAGGACTTTTTGATTGTTTGGATATACTTGTGGGAGATCCTACACTCATTACAATTATTGATAGTCAACTTGAAGACTTCAAAGGTAAGGCTAAATTTTTTGGTAGAGATGTAGCCAAGAATGCTCTCAAAACCAAAACGCCTTCACAATGGTGGGATTCTTATGGGGATGAAAATCCATAACTTCAAAAGTTTACTATCCGTGTCTTAAGCTTGACTTGTAGTTCATTGAGATGTGAGCGCAATTGGAATGCTTTTGAGATGGTAAGCTTTTAATTTGATACTAGTTTAGGAATTTATTTTCTAAATTACAGAATTAGTTAATTATTAAATTTTATTATTTTCTAATTAGCATATGTATTTATTTTAAATAAATGTTAATAAATTTTGATATTATTAGATTCACACGAAAAGGAGAAATCGCTTGAAGACAAGCACAATGAATGATGTTGTTTATGTGATGACCAATTCAAGATTGGCAAGGAAGAAGCCATCAAAAAATATTGCTGACTATGGTCTTGAAGACTTGGATTCAGATGAAGAATGGATTGTAAAAGATGACAATATGATGAAAAATTTGGAGGAGTTTGACACACAAAATTATGTAAATTTAGCCCTTCAAGAAGATAGAGGTAAAGTTGAGAGTTCTTTGATTGATTTGGAGATTCCGCTTCTTGATGATGATGCTTTCAATGAGCTTCTCAACTTTCCTCCTAATGGAAATCAAAATGTTGGAGAAGATGATGATCATGATGTTAATGAATTGTTCTAGTTTTTATATTTTTTAGGATGATGTTATGTTATCTTCTTTATATTTGTGATGTTGCATATTAGACTTGTGGCTAGTTTATATTTTTATCTTTGAACTTTATAAATGTTACATTTTGTTATATATTTATGCTACTTTATCTTTATTTTATCATCATGTTATCATTTATGATATTTTTGTCAAATTTAAATTTTTATTTTTATTTAAATTACTTAATTTTATCATATTATATTGCTCTAATAATGGATATTAATAAATTTATATATTTAGTAAAATCTTACGTTCTGTTTTACGATTTTATGTTCTACGATTTTTAATTATCTTTTCGATTTTACGTAAAATCTCGATTTTCGCTACCTTGCTTCTGACAACATTATTGTGGCTCAATAGGTGCTCCACTTCTTGAAGAAAACCATGTCAAGAAAGGGTGCTATGGCATTCAAGATTGATTTAGAGAAGGCTTATGACAGGGTTGACTGAAAGTTTTGGGGTACACTTTAGGTTGTTTTGGCTTTCCTACCTCTATCAGGAATCTCATTATGAGGTGTATTCAAACGTTCTCTCTTTTGATCTTGTGGAATGGCAGTAGGTTAACAGGCTTTCACCTTAGAAAAGGGCTCCGTCAAGGGGATACAATGTTACCATATTTGTTTGTGTCATGTATGGAGATGTTATACACAAACAGTCTTATACTGATTTTTTGCTCCCTTGTAATGTTGTTGAAGAGATTATTAGGAAAGAGCTATTTGATAAACCACTATTTTATGGTTTATATTGTGTTTAATTGAGTGGTTTTTATCAAATTCTTGCCCACTTATTCATATGATTTGCATGATTTTACAATTCCTTCGTAGTTTAGTTCTATGGTTGAAAACTTGCTTCCTAGAGATATTTTAATTACGTATTTTAATTCCCCTTTATACCATTCGATGCCGTGATCCGTGTGATTAAGTGTTTCATGCTTTATAGGGCAGGAATGGCTTAGAGAATGGAAATGAAGCTTGCAAAAAGGGAAGGAGCACAAGACATAAAGGAGACAACCAGCGAACAGTGACGCGTACGCATGGCTAACGCGTGCGCGCGATTTGGACAAAATCACAGTGACGCGTACGCGTGCCTGACAAGACAAGACAAAATTCCTATTGAATTTATTATTATTCCTGTTGAATTTATTTTTACCACCTTAGCTAACCATTATATGAGAAAGTATAGGGAGCCAATGGAATGTTTGTACAATATGTACAATAGATATTTTAGAAGTATTAGAGATATAATCATTAATGTTACCTTTTTCCATTAGCTGAAGCTTTTGGGATGAGTGGTATCATGACATAGTATAAGAACTCTAAGTCTAAAAGGTTAAGAGTTCGATCCTTAGTGAACTTGAAAATCAGTTCAAATTTTTTGGATGAGACCTGAGATATTTATTATAGGTGATGTTTATTTTATAACTCAATAGCCCATTGTACACATTGTACACTTAAACCATTGGCTCCCTAGCACTACCCCCCTTATATTTATTATTATTCCTATTGAATTTATAAATAGATCGATTAGTAGATAGTTTCTATTAATCCACTAGTTAATACAAGACAAGACAAAATTCCTTCTCATTCTACACGTCCTTTTTCTGAAAAATGGTTCTTTTTGCTTTCGGGAAATTTCATTTTGTTTCTTTTTCCTAAAAAGGAAATTCTAACCAATCGGGAAGGATGGATTATGGAATCTATAATTCTATATTGTGTGACACTCCAAACGAAAGTACAAAATTACTACAAACTGCAAAGTACTACAAAGCATGTTCATGCTGATCCAAAGTATCTTCATTTCATTCCTCCAATTAACCGCTTTTCCATTTTTGCTGGGACTGAAAAAGAAACAGGGATCATCAATTCATGATAATGGGAACCCTCACCACCATAGGCCCACTCTTCCACCTTTGCGGCGGACAAAATAATCTTCCAATTCAACAACGATCTTCCAATCACCACCACGAATTCAAACCCTTCTTCACTTGCTTTTCCACCAATAACAACAACAATGCATTTTCTTCCACCACCACCTTTTTCCACCGCCATAGGTTTCTTTCTCATGTGGTTGCTGCTTCTGAAATCGGCACGCCTATCGTGGAATCGTCCCCTCATCAATGCTCTGATGATCTGCTTTTCACCAAGATTTTCCCAATCAAGAGAACGCAAATGGTTCTCAACTTAACCTTCTAATATATGAAACAATGTTGGTTGAACACGAAAATATTTTTGATATGCATATTATGTGTTTTTGTTAATGTCTATGCATGAGTATGTGCATGGTTTTCTAAGAAATTGTTGGGGAATATACTCGGAAGAGAAAAAAAGATTGATAATGGTATCCGTCAACTTATGTTACAAAATTTCCCCCTTACTTGTAACTTAACATGCCTTGTGTGGAAGTGGAATGTATCTCAGCATATTTTGGCGTTTGCCATTACGGGATTGTTGTCTTGATTGTAATGAAATCTTGCAGATGGAGGGAATGATTTTCGTGAGATTAGATCAGAGTAAGGAATTGAGGAATTGGGAGCTTACAGTGGGTTGCAATCTACCTGGAAAATGGATTCTTCATTGGGGAGTTTCCTATGTTGATGACATTGGGAGGTACTTAGTACATATTATTGTTGATTTCTCTTTGTATTTACTATTTTCATTTTGAGTATTTTTTGTTTCGGAATTTGGTGAGGAAAATAAATAAATAAATAACTAAATAGAATTCTTTTCAAATCATTTCACACTGCTTATATTTTTTAAAATCATGAAAAAAGAAAATATGAAGACAAAACACAAAACAAATAAGCTCTAAGAACTCTCTTTCCTTTAAGTTTGAAAACCATGTTGTTGTATGTTAATTGATAATGTTAGTGACCCTATAATGTTCTTGATTCTTGCAGGGAGTGGGATAAACCTCCTTGTGATATGATACCGCCTGGATCTGTTACTATAAAGGTAGACAATGGCTTCATGGCCTGCCATGATCACTTATGCTGCGTGCTCATTATTCGCATGGCAAAAGTTTGAGTTGGAAAGTAAAAATTTCAGGACTATGCAATAGAGACACCCCTGAAAAAGTCATCAATATCTGCTGATGAAGGAGATACATTTTATGAAGTCAAGATTGATCTTAAGCCCGACAGCAAAATTTCCACAATTAATTTTGTTCTCAAGGTTTAGGTTTAACAATTACAAGTTGTATCTGTTTTGTTGTTAGTAGTAGATAACTTGATGGATCTTGGAATCCTTTTGACTGAACATTGTTTTTCTTCCTTTCGCTGCTTCCGTTTGCTACTTTGGTTTTCCGAATTTGGTTGATTTAGGATGGCGAAAATGGAGCTTGGCATCAATATAAGGGAAGAGATTTCAAAGTTCCTTTGCCCAAATACCTTAAGACACCTAAAAGGGGCTTTAGTTTATGGCCAGGTTTCTGAAATCATTGCATGTTGTGATTTTATTTACTTTGCTGATAAAGTGTATATTACCTTCTCATTTAGTGCTCTGAGGGTATCAAATTAATCATTATCCTGTGATGCAGCTCCTGATTTGTAGTTTCATTACTTGTAGGAGGTTTGACAAAGATATCTAACATTCTCCTGAAGTCAATAACAACAGTTCACAATGATCAAGATAAAAGCAGTGAGCTAATTAATCCAAAACAGGAAAATGGTCAACTAGAAGATTTCTGTATAGAAGTGCCTATCACAAAGGAGATTGATTTCAATAACTCTGTTACTGTCTCTGTTAAAAAGTGTTATCAGTCTGAGACATTAAAAAATGTCCTATATTTAGAAACTGACCTACCTGGAGATATTGTACTTCACTGGGGACTTTGCAGGGGCAATTCAAGAAGGTGGGAAGTTCCACCTGGTCCTCATCCACCAGGAACAGTACCGTATAAAGACAAAGCTTTGAGATCTCAACTGCAGGTACAGTGCTGACAAACTGTGAATTTTTCTTTCAATGTTTTAGAACATAGCCTTAAGCTATCAAAATAATTTGAATTCTGTTCTTCCGCTGGCGTGGTCCTCACCATTCATGCATTCTATGAAGATATAGGCATGCTTAATACTTCCAATAGACTTTAAACTTGATTTTTGCACCATGTGATTTTCTGTTGCAAGAGGTTGATTTTGTTTAAATTATATGCAGACTACTGACCGGATGCATTGTACTCTCTCTTTCATTTTACTACAGTTTCTTTTTTAGACACTGATGTAAGTTTATATACCTTAATGGATACATGCATACTATTGAAGCAACATTGCATTCAAGAACTTTGTACTTGCTCTTGTTATTTTCCCTTATTATTTTTCTTTTAAAAACTTAAAAGTTGAGTTATATTTTGTTGATGGGGATATAGACATTATTGTTGTAGTTAAATGTTTTTTCTTTCTTTTTCTCATTATACATCTATTTGGCCATCCTATTTTGTAGGCAGGAGACAGTACAAAAGGATCTTCTCTACAAATCACTTTAGGCGAAGGGTTTTCAGGATTTGCTTTTGTTCTTAAGCAAAATGAAACTTGGTTCAAATGCATGGGAAATGACTTTTACGTCTCTCTCTTGGATTCTAATAGCATCCATAAAGAGGACCAACCAGAAGGTGTGGAGAGGGAAGTGACCAAGGGGACAAGTCAAGAAGCTTCTTTCCTTTCATTTACTGATGGAATATTCGGCGAAATAAGGAATTTGGTGACAGACATTTCCGCTAATAAGAACAGAAAGATAAAATCGAAAGAGCCACAAGAAAGCATTCTTCAAGAAATTGAAAGACTTGCTGCTGAAGCCTATAATATGTTCAAAAGCTCGGTTTCAACTTTCTCAGATGTAACTTCTACACTAGAGCCTGAGGCCACTGTTGTGGAGCCTGAGGCCGCTGTTGTGGAACCTGAACCTGCTGTTGGATCAAGAATATCGACTCTAGTTCCAAAAGTATGTTCTGCAGAAGGCACGGGATATGAAATATTATGCCAAGGGTTTAACTGGGAATCTCATAAATCTGGAAGATGGTATGTGGAGCTTAAGGATAAGGCTTCAGAGCTAGCATCACTTGGTTTTACTGTAGTTTGGTTACCGCCGTGCACGGAGTCTGTTTCACCTGAAGGATACATGCCAAGGGATTTATATAACTTAAATTCAAGGTACTACGTCAAAAGTAGTATAACCATTTAGTTGCTGGCATTAATCTTATTTTAGAACTTATAATAGAAGGACTAGTGTTATCCAAATTGCACTCCAAATATGACCATCATTCACTAAATTGAGTAGCAGATACTGTGGTTTTTCATCTGTATATTATATAATACATGAGGAAACAATTGAGTAGAATGGAATGGAGATCCATGCCTGCTGTTTTGATATTCAAAATGGAATGGAGTAAAGTGACCACTCCGTTATTTAGAAATTAGTGTAGAAAGGAATGGAATGCATAGTTTTGTCATAAGAGAAGGGAAAAAAAATGAGGAATTCTACGCTTCTCCCCATTTTGGGCGAAGAAAAATAAAATAATATGACGAAATGTTATAAAATTCATTTCATGCTTTTCCATTCCATAGTTTCCACTATTATGTATTCAAAAGATGAAACTTTTAATTTTTTTCCCTCTCAGTCCATTCGATTTTCATCTCTTTCCACCAATCCAAACATAGTCTTAATCTTGAACTCAAAGGATAGATAACCAGCAAAACACATTCAAGAAAAGGAACTGGTGCATGAGTTGTAACAACCTTTCTTTTTTAATAAATATCAGATACGGAAACATTGATGAACTGAAGGATTTGGTGAAAAAATTTCATGAACTTGGAATAAAAACTTTAGGAGATGCTGTTTTAAATCACCGTTGTGCTCATTATCAGAATCCTAACGGTGTTTGGAACTTATTCGGAGGGCGTCTCAACTGGGATGAACGTGCAATTGTTGCTGATGATCCTCATTTTCAGGTTTGTTAGTGAAAGTTCTGGATGTGTGTTTTGTAATTTATTCTCTCTAACTTCGTATTAATTAGTAATAATCCTAAATCAGAATCAGATAAAGGGTTCTCTACTTTCTCTATAACACTCCTGGTGAATGTCCGGGTTGTATGATATTGTTATATTGCTGGGTGAACTTTGATACATAATTGATGTCATTCCTTGCCATACAGGGTAGGGGAAACAAGAGTAGTGGAGAGAATTTTGATGCTGCACCAAATATTGATCATTCACAGGAATTTGTGAGAAAGGATATTATAGAATGGTTATGCTGGTTGAGGTTGATATCTCATACCCCTTCTTTTTTCCTTTCTTAGTATTAACAGAAGTGCTGTCAGGGAAAATTTTGATACAGTTGCACAATCAAATTTTTTGGTAGATCATAGATTCTAGTCAAATTATGAGTCGTGTTTCCCTATTATCTTACCTTAGAAAGGTGGCAAGGCGTATGTAGGGCTAGAATCTGATGGAATTGTTTGGTAATATGTTAAAAATGAGCTATGTCTTGACTATGGACCAATAGCTATCCGTTGGCCTGGTACACACTTGATTAGGCATGCTATTTACTCTCTGCTTTCCCAAAATGTCAGGGATAGATTTGAAATTTAGAAGTATTCATAATGAATTCTGTGTGCTTCTTTATGGTGTAATAGTCAACTGACCAATAGTCCGCCCATTTCTTCTTTTCCTTTGTTCTCTCTATTTTTGGGAAGAGAAGCACAGTGGAGTCTTTATACTAAGTAGTATTTCTAAATCGATGAATATATGTTGCTGAATTGCTGCTGATCCCAAATGGACAACCTATTAAGCCCGATTTGTAACTATCCCAGTACATGTAGGACCGGGACTTTAAGGCATAGAGATGGAGAAACCTTGTCTCCACTGTTCCCATATTCTGGGTGGACCGAAAATATAGAGAAAAACTATCTTGGGACATAAATAGGTTTATTATTTTTTGTTTTGGGATAGTATCAAAATTCAAAACACAGCCTTACAAATAGGTATCTCCAATCTTTCTTTTGAGGAAGCTAAACTGAACAGCATTACAGATTTAGATGCTCGGAAGGACTCTCTTTCTCATAAAAATCAGATATCTGAGATCATTTGCACTTTGTCGATTAGTGGCCCTAACTAGTCCTACTCCTGTGTCCTGTAAAGTTTCATTAAAATTATGATTTTCTATTATGATTGTTATTTTGGTTTGGATAGAGCATACCAGTTTCTTATATTTTGTGACTTTCAGAAAAGAAGTTGGATATGATGGATGGAGGCTTGACTTTGCCAGAGGATTTTGGGGTGGCTATGTAAAGGACTACATTCAGGCAAGTGACCCTTATTTTGCTGTAGGAGAGTTTTGGGATTCCCTGAGTTACACAGATGGTGAATTGGATCATAATCAAGATGCTCATAGGCAGAGGATAGTTGATTGGATCAATGCTACCAATGGCACTGCTGGTGCATTTGATGTTACAACCAAAGGGATTCTTCACTCTGTAAACACTTACTCAGGCATTTCTTATTTTAACAGCGTCTGTTCAATTTTTTATTTTTATTTTTTGTATTTTCCATTCCATTAACCCCTTTTGCACGGTTTAAGAGCTGACATATTTCAATGGTTTACTTACCTCAAGTTTCACCTATTTTTTGAAAGGGTGAAAAAATGTGCTTTTGACATTGTTCTAGCATATGCATGCTGTTAACATTTGTTTTGTCTGACAAAACCTTGAGAATTGGCGCCGCTTATTTTTTCCTGGAGAATAGAAAAGACGATCAACCGAAATGTCTAACAAGCTAGTCCCTTTGCTATATCATCAAAAGGATTTTAGGACATAGATGGATCTATTTCTAGGTAGTTCAAATTGGCCTCTATCAAAAACACAATAAAGACAAATTCCAGCAAAAAGCTGACAAGGGCTTAACTTGTCCTACCTTGTATTTTATATGTATTTTTAAGTTTTGATTTGATGGACCAATTAGTGAGGGGTTAAGCTCAATTGAATCATTTGATAAGTCTTGCACACAATGGAAGTTATGCTCCAAGGGTGTGCTCAACTCCTTAGTTTTGTACTTTACTTTCTCGTGCACTTTAATCTTTAATCGTATTTTTGAAATTTGTCTCCATTTAGGCATTTGAAAGATGTGAATACTGGCGATTGTCTGATAGCGGTGGAAATCCACCAGGAGTTATGGGGTGGTGGCCATCTCATGCTGTTACCTTTATTGAAAATCATGACACTGGTTCCACCCAGGTTTGAACTTGCACCTTGGCAAAATTCAAAACTTATTGTTAGTCATTTTGCTTGGAATTTCTTAAGACTTTTGGTGTAGATCTGCATTATTGCATGCAAATATTTAGTTGAATAGTAGTCTAATCAATCAAACCTTGTAATATTGAGTTTAGTTTTGATGAGCAAACGTTATTTTGAATAATCATTCAAGTAATAGGTGTAAAAGGTGATTACTTTTGCAAATATGGTATAGTTGAATGGATATTTGTGTAAAAGTTTCTCTTACGGGTTTAATTTGTGTGGACTTCAATGTATTAAAGTTTTACCTAGACCACCAAATTATATACTACCACATCATCACAGTAACCATCTTCCACACACTCACTGTTTGACTGCTCTTCCATAGGGATGGATTTCATTGATTATACCTTGATATTCTTAGCGCATTTTACATACAATCTATATAACTATCCATGAGTTCATCATAAAAAATCTCTAGAAAATATTAGTAGATAAGATTGAAGCTTTTGTTAATTGTTTAGCTATTTGTAAGTGAATTTCGGATAACTCTTTTGGAACTGTTAATACAATGAAGCCAAATTTCGAATAATAGGCATTTTAGTATTGAGATATCATACTGAAGTTATGATGCTTGCAGGAACCCTTATCATTTTGCTATGGTTTGGTAATGATAAAAGTATTAATTCTCTTTTATCAACATCAAGTAAAATATTTTTAATATGTTCTCCTGAAGGGTCATTGGAGATTTCCAAGTGGAAAAGAAATGGAGGGATATGCTTACATTCTTACTCACCCTGGAACTCCATCAGTGTTCTTGGACCACATTTTCTCTCACAATAAAACAGAAGTAGGAACACTTATATCTATCAGGACTAGGAACAAGATCCACTGCAGGAGTGTGGTAAGTATAAGAATATATCCGTGCTTGAATACTGGTAATGTATAGGAAACTTTCCAATATTTTTTGGGAATGTGTGTGGTGTTATGAATTTTTGGTATGCATCCTTTTTTCGTTAATAGTTGTTTTTATAATCTTTCTGGTTGTTGCTCTCTATAGTGCTTGGTGTTGTTGTTTCACTCAATCCTCACACACTCTCACTCACTGTCCTGCAATGAATTTGCAGAACTCACACTCGAACTGTTGTATGTTCAGAGAAAAGGAGAGAGAGAGTTGAACACTAGAGAACTGAAGAAGCAAACGCTACATACTGACACTATTCAATAAACTGTTAAATACAATAACAGAAAGAAAGAAAAAAAAACTAACCACTCACTCCACTACCTTAAGAATAGGACTCCACTTCCTTAAAAATAGAAACTAGCTGAACAAAAGAGATTAACTTGCCTCTGAGGCCACTAATGACTTTGACCCTATTAACTGAATCATACACATAAGCATAAAACAGAAATAAATAAATATCAGGTCCTAATACATTATCTAACATTTCTCCTCCTTGGATTAGAGACCTGGACACATTCCAACTTCATGAATCAATTGACTAAATCGACTAACAGCAAGAGGCTTGGTGAAGACATCAGCTATCTGATTATCTGTCTTGCAATACTTCAGCCCCACCTCTTCCTCCTGTTGTGCTTCACGCAGATAATAGAATCTCAGCTTGAAATGTTTAGTCTTGCCATGAAAGACTGGATTCTGAGCAATTGCAATTGCAGCTTGATTGTCCACATACAACACAGTTGATCTTTTCTCTTGCAGCCCCAAATCATAGAGTAACTTCCTGAGCCATACTGCATGCTTTGCAGCTGCAGTTGCAGCCACAAATTCAGCTTCAGCGGTAGACTGTGCTACAACTTCCTGCTTCTTTGAGCTCCAGGAAAAATAACCTGATCCAAGTGAAAAACAGAAACCCGTTGTGCTTTTCATGTCTTCCACCGAACCACCCTAGTCACTATCTACAAAACCAACCAGCTTCATCTCAGGAACTGCTTTGAATTTCACACCATAACTTTGAGTTCCCTTTAGATATCTCAACACCCTTTTTGCTGCAGTAAGATGTTCCTTAGCTGCACAATGAAGGAACCTCGATAGAATACTCACTGCATACTGAATGTCAGGCCTAGTAGCTGTTAAATACATTAGACAGCCTACTAGACTTCTGTACTCATTCTCATGCTCAGAATCCTGCACATTACTCTTGCTTAACTTCTCTTTCTGATTAACAGGAGTAGTGACTGTCTTGCATTCTCCCATTTCAAACCTCTTTAGGACCTCTCTGATGTACTTTCTCTGACAGATGAATATCTCACCTTCTTTTTGCTGAATCTCCATGCCAAGAAAGTAAGACATTCTCCCCAAATCTGTCATCTCAAACTGCTTCATCAGTCCTACCTTCAGCTTCACTATCTCACTCTCCTTCTCTCCTGTAACAAGCAGATCATCGACATAGATAGACACCACCACAAGGCCTCTCTCACTCTATTTGTAGTACAGAGTGACTTCACTTAGACTCTTCTGGAACCCAAGCTGATGCAGATAACAATCAATTTTGCTATACCAAGCCCTGGGAGCTTGTTTCAGCCCATACAAGGCTTTCCTCAGCTTATACACTTTGTCTTCATGGCCTTTAACAACAAATCCTTCTGGTTGGTCTACATAGGTGTCCTCAGATAGATCACCATTTAGGAAAACTGATTTCACATCCAGCTGATAGATGGTCCACCTTTTCTGTGCAACAACAGCTAGTAGCAATCTGATGGTATCCATGCGAGCAACCGGAGCAAAAGTTTCAGAGTAGTCCACCCCACTCACTTGAGCATATCCCTTCACAACCAACCTGGCTTTATACTTGTTCACAGTGCCATTTGGGTTCAATTTTGTCTTAAAAACCCATTTGACACCTATAGTCTTCTTGTGATCAGGCTTAGACACAAGTTGCCATGTGTTGTTCTTGTTGATCATGCTCAGTTCTTCTTTCATAGCTAAGGCCCACTCCACACTTCCTTTTGCTTCCTCAACTGTTCTTGGTTCTAGGAGAGCCACATTACATCTGGCATAGACCTCTGCCAGTGGTCTTGTACCTCGCATAGGCAAACTATCAATCAATTCATCTTCAATCAGCTCACACTCATTTTGTAGATCTGCTTCCTCATTTAACTCATCCTCATTCTGCACATTAGCTTCAACTACAATATTGTCAGCCATTTTCTTTTCAAATACTGCCCTCTCCCAATTTTTATCTTCACAAAAAATCACATCTCTACTCATAGTAATCTTTTGTGCATCAGGACAATACACTCTATAGGCTTTAGATTGAGAACTATACCCTACAAAGATACCAGCCTCACCTCTATGATCAAGCTTGTCTCTACTGACTGAAGGAGTCAAGTAATAGCATAGACAACCAAATGTTCTTAGTCCACTAACCTTTGGTTTGTACCCGTGCCATGCCTCGAATGATGTCTGCTTGTTGAGAGCTTTGGTTGGTAACCTATTCAACAAGAAGACAGCTTCTGCCCAGAAGCTCTTGGGTAGTTGTTTGCCTTGTAGCATACATCTTCCCATCTCCACAATGCTTCTATTTTTCCTTTCACTCACCCCATTTTGTTGGGAAGTGTAAGGAACTGTAAACTGCTGCTTTATACCAGAGTCCTCACAGATGGCTTTGAACCTTTTTGAGGTATACTCACCATCATTATCACTCCTCACTGTCTTTATTTTACAATTTGCTTCATTCTCCACCTCTTGTTTGAACCTCAGAAATACTTCATCAACTTCTGACTTTTGTTTGAGAAAGTAGACCCAGCAAAATCTTGTGCAGTCATCAATGAAGGTCACAAAGTACTTGCTTTTGTTCAGTGACTCCTCAGGCATAGGCCCACAAACATCTGAGTGAACCAGTTGAAGCTTCTCCTTGGCCCTCCATCTTGTTTTCTGGAGTGGCTTCCTTACTAACTTCCCTTGCAGACATACTTCACAATCAGACACTTCACTTCCCAACTGAAGCAAGTCTTCAACTAAACCATGCCTCTGCATAAACTGCAATCCCTTATAGTGAAAGTGACCCAACCTTCTATGCCACAACTCCTCCTGACCCTGCACACATGCCATAGTTTTGCTCTCTTTGCTTGCAGGATCGAATGCAAATGTTTTGTTCTGCATAGGGATCCTAAACAAGAGTTTGCCCTCCTCATCTGCAATAGCACATTCATTCTTATCAACACACAATCTTCATGCCCTTCTCAACTAACTGTCCCACACTCAGAAGATTCTGATCTATCTTGGGAACATAGTAGACATCAGACATCAGCTTCACTCCTCCAGGGCCTTCAAGTAACACATTGCCTCTTCCTTCAACCTCTAGATGATCACCATTCCCAATTCTCACTCTAGTATTGACTGATCTGTCAATATTAGTGAAAATTGCCTCATTTCCTGACATGTGATTGGAACAGCCACTGTCCACCAGCCATCCATCACGTGAGACTTGAGACACAAAGCCTGAAGCAACAAACAATTGCTCCACTTCACCTGCAGCTGCTTGAGCCTCTCCTTGTTGAGAGCTCTTTTCTTTGCAGATTCTCTCTATGTGCCCCATCTTCCCACACTTCCTGCAGACTACATTTGGTCTTCTCCAACACCTAAAGAAAGGATGACCTTTCTTTCCACAGTGTTTGCAGGCTTCATCACTCCCTTTCTTCACTTGTGCATCACTTGAACTAAAACTGGTCTGTTGAGCACCAAACTGCTTGCCTTGCTTCTTCTTCTCACCACTTCCATGCTTCACCCTAGCCTGCATTGCACCTTCAACTGGCTCATCTCCTCTCCTCAGTACCCTCCTTTGTTCTTGTGCTTGAAGAGCACTAACTGCTTCAGCAAATGGCATCTCTGAGATTTCTCTTGTGTTCTCAAGAGATGCTATAGTAGCTTCAAATCTTTCAGGTACAGAACACAGGAGCTTCTCGACAAGTCTTTCCTCTCCAAGATCAATACCCAACAGTGCCAATTTATTGGTTAAGTCTAGGAGTTTATTAGCAAATTCTTGAACTGATTCATTTTCCTTCATCTGCACTCTTTCTAGCTCCCTTTTAAGGTTCATTGCTTTCATTCCTTTAATCTTCTTATTGCCCTCATATTCTTTCTTCAAAAAATCCCAAATATCTTTTGCAGATTCTAGACTTATAATCCTATTAAAAATAATAGGAGTAACAGCAGCATAGAGACTAGATCTTGCTTTGGCTTTTCTAGTCACACGTTCTTTGTAGAGCTTTTGTTGATTTACAGTTGGATTGGCAACCAATGGAGGCACCACGTAGTCATCCTCCACTGCCTCCCACAGATCAGCTCTTTCAAGGAATGCTTTCATCCTCACTTGCCAGTCATGATAATTGCTCCCATCAAGGATTGGAGGAGCAATGCCTGCTAGCCCAATAGTTGTTGATGAAGCTTCCATCACCACAATCCTTAAGATACTTAAGGCTCTTGATACCAATTTGTTGTTGTTTCACTCAATCCTCACACACTCTCACTCACTGTCCTGCAATGAATTTGCAGAACTCACACTCGAACTGTTGTATGTTCAGAGAAAAGAAGAGAGAGAGTTGAACACTAGAGAACTGAAGAAGCAAACACTACATACTGACACTATTCAATAAACTGTTAAATACAATAACAGAAAGAAAGAAAAAAAAAACTAACCACTCACTCCACTACCTTAAGAATAGGACTCCACTTCCTTAAAAATAGAAACTAGCTGAACAAAAGAGATTAACTTGCCTCTGAGGCCACTAATGACTTTGACCCTATTAACTGAATCATACACATAAGCATAAAACAGAAATAAATAAATATCAGGTTCTAATACATTATCTAACACTTGGAAGATATAGTATAGAGTTTAATTAAAATCCTCTATGAATTGACAGTAACATCCAATCAAGTGTTGTTATATACACACAATTAGTTAACTTTACCGCAATTGTCTATAAACTATTTTTTGTTTATGTAACAATACCTAGATGAATGCCTATGTAATATTGAACATTGATAGTGCTTAGAAATTAAACTCTCTTGTGTATGTGCATGCACGTAGAAACAAATATCATATACATGCTTACAAGTTCATGATTCTCTTAATTAAACAGTGAGGGTATTATTTAGTTGTTAATTAATATGATGTTATGCACAAATACTGAAGATTTGATATTGTTGGAAAACTGACCTTAATCTTTGCATATGCTTTAAGGTTCAGATTGTTAAGGCAGAATGGGATGTTTATGCATCTATCATTGATGAAAAAATTGCCATGAAGATTGGACCTGGCTACTTTGAACCCCCTGCTGGCTCCCAAAACTGGTCCTTAGCTATTGCGGGAAGAGACTATAAGATTTGGGAGGCAAAATAACTTATGTCATCATTACTCATTAGTATATAGAAAGGTATATAGTATGTTTATGAACAAGAAAGTAAGCTTATGTACTCGAGGATAATATGCTGTAAAATTCCGATATGGCAGGCTCCAATATTAGAGTGAGTTTTGTCACGCTATTAGTCACATAGCCATCTAAGCAACACAACCAAGAAGGTTGCGTAAAAAGGTCGATTACCTCCAAAGGCAAGATTGGCAAGCTTATTTGGAACTTGCTGAATGTGAATGTGTTGTTTGGGGGGGGGGGGGGGGGGGGAGTCAAGAAATGAGTTGTATACATGCTATATTTTCAATAGTAGGATATTCAGATTCTTAATGGATAATAGTGTAAAACGTCTTTATATTACGGTGATGATTATGTTGATGTGTTTTTTTTTTTTTTTTGGGTGTCTTTGAAACAAGTTAGAACATAGGGGCTAAAAGAAAATACAAAACAAGAATCAAGTTGGCAATACTAAGTCCGTACTGAAAACGTCTCGCAACTGTTGCCAAGACTCCAGCCGCTCCACCAAATCAATCCCATCTTCCCTTCTCACTAGACTAAAATGAACTTTCCATTTCAAAGCCAACTCTTTAATTTTCAACACTAGATCACCATCAGTGTTAGTTGGCCGATCAGAATCAAATTGAAGTCTTAGATAAACTTTCATCGAGTCAGTTTTGATTATATGAATGATTTTAACCCACATTCCCAAGTAAGAACCAAATCCCTCCAAAGAGCAAAAAGTTCACACCTGAAAATTTTCCAATTAGGGAGACATCCTGAGCAACCTTTTTTCCAAGTTCTATTTTTATCCCAAAGAAGACAACCAAATCCCTCAAGATTGTACTCATGGTAAATGTTGGCATCACAATTTATTTTGACCATATCTTTTGGAGGAGGAGACCAAACCACACTATCATCAGGTCAGGTTCATGAAGGAGGTGGTTTGAGCGGCTGAAATTTTCCAGCTCCTGAGCAAGCCTCCTGGCAGAGAAGGTAACTTTATGATCAGACCACTCCTCTTCGGGATTAAAAATTTGCTAATTTCTATTACGCCAAATCTATTATATACCTGCGAAAAAAGTGAAATCAGCTTGCACCATCCGACGCTGGAAAATATCCAAGGGGTTCACTAAACCAGTCATAGAGCTGCTGATGCCGAACAAGGACACACCCAGAATGGACCACACGTTTCAAGCTCGATAACACTCAAAAAAGCAATGATAAGCTGACTCTTTTGACCATTGCAGCGAGGGTAGAGATCCGGCATTGCTATCTCGCAACGAAATCGAAAAGCTACTGTGGCAAGTTCCTGGATGCAGAGCCAAACAAGAACCTTCAATTTTTCTGGAATTTTTGAGCGCCACAACCAGTTTCAATTGATGTGGGTATCCCAATGGTATTTCCTTTGCAAGGGCTAGTTTAGTATTAGATTAGTATTAGTTAGTATAGTATTAGTTTAGTATTAGATTAGTATTAGTTAGTGATTTCGGCTCAGTGAGTTCTTTCTTTCGTGATGAACTGTTGGCACCAGTTCTACATTTTGTCTCTGTTCTGTGGACCAAGGAGAAAGGGAGCTCAGCGGCAAGAAGATTGTAACATGAGAGAAGCAATCAAATAGGAACTTGCCAATCCATGAGTATACCATGAAGTTACAAAAGTTGTACCTGTGAACCAACCCCCAAAGCGAAATAGGCGCAAGGGCCAAATATATCCCTCTTTTGTTGAGTAGGTTTTGGTAGAGGATGAAGACCACCACCATCCAGGATTACCACCAATGTGAGGAGTCATACCAAGAATGAAATTTTTAATATCCAAGGAAAGAAGAGTGGCCAACGAATCCAAATGCCAAACAAAATTAAAACAAATATCTTCTAGGTTACTGTGAATATCTGAAATGTGGACAAAAGAGAGAAGTTTTCCAATATACCTAAGAAGACTCCAAGAATCATGCCAAACTGATTGATGAAGGGAGCCTATACACCAAGAAAAATCATCCTTCAAAAATTAAGCGCCAAAGCAACACTATGTCAACAGTTAGAAGCGTTTGTGGGAATCTTAAAATCCAAGCTACAACAACGCTCTATGTATTTTATTGACACGAGTGTAACCCATAATTTATCCTTAAAGAATTTGCCAGAGACTAGCTTGCCTAACAAAGCCAAATTCACACAGTGAGCATCTCTAAAACCAAGGCCACCATATTTCTTGGAAGCGATAAGAGTTTCTAACTAGAAAGTCTACTTCGGATCTTTTTAATAACATTATGTGCCCCTCTTTTAGAGACATGAGAATGATTAAGATCTACTCCAAGATACTTTTTTAAATTCTGAGTAAATTTGATGCTAGAGATACCAGTAAATATGCTTGTGAATAAATGAGACATTCTTTAAACATAGAGCCTTTGATTTGTGGAGATTAACCTTCATGTTGAAAGCCTTGCAGAAAGTGTTAAGAACATCCATAATCAATGCAACTTGGGACATTGTGGCCTTACAAAAAAGGAGGTCATCAGCAAACATAAGGTGAGAAATAGACTGGTCCCCTTGAGAAATAACTATCGAAGACTAAATTCTATTTGAAACTTTATGAGCAATCAAGTAAGCTAACCGCTCTATGCAAAGTAGAAAGAGGTAAGGGGACATGGGATCTCCTTGCCTTAAACCACGCTTAGGGCAAAAAACCGGGAAGTCTACTATCATTCTAAAGAAGAGAGAGAGATAACGAGCAAACACAATTCATAATAAGTCTAATAGTGCTTTGAGGAAAACCAATACTGCTTAGAGAATGCTCAAGAAACAGCCAATCTATTATGTCATAAGCCTTTTCGAAATCAATCTTAAAAATCAAAGCACCTTTCTTGAATTTGGTTCTCTTCATAAAGTGCAAAATTTCTTGTGCAATGATGATATTGTCCGTAGTTCCTCTCCCAGGTATAAAATCCCGTTGTAAAAGGCCTATCATCTCCTCAAGATACGGACAAAATCTATTAACAATCACCTTTGTGATAATCTTATAGACTACATTACACAAATTGATAGGCTGAAAGTCCCTCGTGTGGTTAGCATTCTCAGTCTTGGGAATAAGAAAAATCAGTGTCTCAAACATATATCGATCGATAAGTTCTCCGGAGAAGGCTCTCTAAACAATATGCCAAATATAGTGAGCAATAAGATTCCAATATTCTTTAAAAAGGAAAGCTTAGAATCCATTAGGTCCAGGAGCTTTATAAGAATTCATTCCCATTACAGCATTCTTCACATCGACAAGGGAAATGGGCTCAGTCAGCCGATTGCAAGCATTAGAGCTCAACTGAGGGAGAGGAATGTTCCCCAGAGCATCGATATCAACTTGTTCTTGAGAATAAAAAAGACCTTGAAAGAACTTAATTGCTTTCGCTTTGATTATATCATTCTCAATGATCCAAGTTCCATCATCCAAACAAATACATTGATCCTATTCTGTTTCTCCTTATAAGTGTCTGCAAATAGAAAATTTTGGTGTTTCTATCATCAAATTTTATCCACTGCTCTCTAGATTTCTGGTACCAAAGAATCTTTTTTTGAAGAAGAACTCTATTATATTCCTCATTCAAACTTCTTTCCTCTTTCCAGAACATTGAAGAGGATGAATTCTTTAACAGAGACTGAACATGCTTAATCTTATCTTCCAATTTCTTCTTTTTGACAAAAATATTGCAAAAAATCTCCTTATTGAACTTGGTCGCCCCTGCTAAACCTTTCAAAGGCTAGGGGTCACCAACAGAGAGCCTTTCTTCCAAGCATTATTTCCTATACCAGCAAACCCAGGATGGGTTGTCCAAGCAGCTTGGAATCTAAAAAGTCTTGGTTCAGACAACTTTTTAAAAACTCTTTGGTTTCGAATAAAAATGGGACACTGATCCGAAAGCAATCTATTAAACACCTCCACATAAGTTTCTGGAAAAAGGTTACACCATTCTAGGTTGGTTAAAATACGATCTAATTTTTTAGCAATATCCATGCCCTACGCACCCTTTTGTACCAGGTAAATGATCTCTCAATAGCACCTGGGTCCATTAAGTCACAATAATCCACTGTTTCAGAAAAAAAGCAGCTCTTTGGGTATGAAATTTCCCCCTTTGACCTTATTTGGAAGTAGAATATCATTAAAATCTCTTGCAACAAGATATGGACAAAAAATGTTATCAGCTAAAGATTTGAGAAAGCTCTATTGCTCTGTCCTTTGACCAACAATAGGACTGCCATAAACAGCGCTGAAGCACCAACTATTGCAACCCCAACGAACTTCAATGGTAACACATTGATTCTGAATACTTCGAACACAACACTGATTAACTGGAAATTTGATTAGAACCCAAATTCCACCACTGTGACCTGAAGCTTCAGAGCAACCAATAACACAATAGCCAAGTCCAGACCAAAAGGATCTAACTCCATCAAAGATGACATGAGTTTTTAACAAAATAAAAAAAGCCATACTATATTTTCTAATGTAATGAACCCGAGCCATTTTATTAGAAGCTCCTCTAACATTCCACTTCAAACAATTCAAAACTATCCATAAAATGAATAATGAAGATAAAGAAGAACCAACCACAGATCATTCTATGGGCATGTGAAGCTGCTCCTTGCTACAGCTACTAGAAGGTAGGGTGTTCGGCGTGCGGTTTGGATCGGTTTTGAGTAAAAATTTCATTCGATCCGAACACTAATTTTACTTGCGGTGCGGTTTGGATTGGATATTTTTTAAAAGAAAATCCGATCCGATCCGATCCAATTTCAAGCGGTTTGGATTGGATTGGATTTGCAATTTTATAAATTAAAAAAATTAAATACATATAACAAGTCTCAACATCAAATTCTAAAAAAATCAACAATGACATAAGAAGTTTCAACAATATCTTAAAAAGCCAACGATAACATAACAATAGAAATAAAATGATATGTTAGTTAAAATAAATAAATAAATAACATTCTGAACATAAAATATTTATTAAATAATAATAATACATAAATAATATAAAAATGTATAAAAAATTGAACATGTTATAAGTATAATTGTAAATATAATAAAAAATAATAATATTATAATACATTGTGTGGTTTGGATTGGATTTGATTGGTTATGAAAAGTAGATCTGAAATCCGATCCGATCCAGCGGTTTACAAAAAATAGAATCCAATCAAATCCGAATTAGTGCGATTTTAATCGATTTTCAGTTTGAATTAGATTAGATGAGCGGTTTAATTTAGATCGGTTTGGATTGAACACCCCTACTAGAAGGTGCTTCAGGCAGTCTGGCAGCATGCATATTTTTTGTCATAACTGTTTTCATTGTCGGAAAAGCTTGCAAAGATACGGTCCTTGTTCTTTTCCTAAGATAAAAAAACTGATGGAGTTGAGATTCTGTCCTTTTACGAAGTACAACGTCATTTTTCTTTTCGGTCTAGCCTTGTTTAATATCACTAGGTTTGTTTTTTGATTTATTGCTATATGGGCCAAGCTCAGTAGATCTTTTGGATACTTGAAAACCTTTTTGCACCCTTTTTGGACCATTACCTCCCTTAGAAGATGGACCTATAGCAGATGGGTCCACTTTCTTTTTGCCTTTTCGATTTGAAACCCGAACCCACTCTCCCTTCTCAACCAATTCCTTTTATTTAGGAGGATTTTCATGCAACATAATCTCTTCTAATGCCTCCAATCCCTGATTATTTGCCTCACCATTATTATTCTTACCAAATTCAAGCAAGCCTCAATTTCGGTTCTGATTCAGTTCACTTTTTCTACCCTCTGCCAATGACACAAGTTGCAGCGGCGCCGTCACAGTCAACTCCACATCCTCTTTTACACCACGATTCTTGGTGCAATCCTCCTTAACATGGCCAAAGCAATTGCATTTTCAAAAAATAAGATCCAAATTTTCATACTCAACAGTAAATTTTGGCTCCATCAACAATGATTCTAGAGACCACTGGGAGACCCAAGTCGATCTAAATACACGCTCGCATAAAATTTTCTCTTTCCACTTCCTTTGTAGCTAGATCAATTGTGATAGGTGTCCCTATGCCCGAAGCTATTCTCCTCATAACTCTTTGTTGGTAATACAATATGTTCAAGTCTGTGATGCGTATCCAAACTGGAGTGGAACCAAAAGATTTTTCATTTGGTTAAAAGGTAGCAGACCATGGTTTCATCGCTACAAAATAGCCACAATCATCCAAGGTCCACCTATCAGGATCTTGTCCCTATCTTCTGCCAAGTCATACTTCACAAGGAAGTATCCAAACCCCACATCCATAATGTCATAACCTCCTTTTAGTCTCCATATGCTTTTCAACCAATGAACAAGAGCAATACAATTGAAGTGTTTGCCGAGCACTTTGATAACAATGAAACCTAATAGGGCTCCGCCAAGACCTTCCGTCCTTCTTTAGAGAACATAATGATAGGAGGAGAAAGATCCCTTTGTTTTCCAGACACCACTGCAAGTAAATCTCTATCCAAAGAGTCATCAACAACCAAAGGCTTCGATTATAAATTTCCTACTACTTTGTCTTTGAAGGAGACTTTGGATCCCTTAACCCCCTCCATAGTCCATACACTAGAAGCACCTACCCCATCACTCTCCCTCTCATTATTACCGTCGGCATGATCGGAAGTCTCACTGTGTTTCCCTCTCTCATCGCTCTGCTCTCTTTCGCTCGCACATTTTCTTTCTTCACCGCTCATGTCTAATCTTCAATCTAAAGTTGATCACGTTGATTATAGCATTTTAAAAAGTATGGTTAAAATTAAAGTAATATCTTTGTATTGTTAAACAATATTTTTTAAATAGTGTTTCTTGAAAAAATTGTTACCAAAATATTAAAAAAATCTAATTTTAACGGTGGGTAAAGTTCTATTTTGATTACCAATGTTCGGACTAAATCGTAATTTGGTTTCTAATATTTTAAATGTCATATTTTAATATTAAAAAATTTTAAACGGATTTAATATTGTCATGCTATTAAATTGACACAAATAATTAACATATTGAATATACAATATAATATTCAATTTTAGTACATAAGTAAAATTGACACTCCAACGATTATCAATATAAATAATTTTTCTTAGATTTTGGAGCGTTGTTGATTGATTGTTAGGGTTTGAGATTTTATACAAAAAAGAGTATCAAAAGAAAAGTGTTACAAAATTTTTTTTTTTTGGTTATATTTCTCTAACACGTAAAAATAAGAAGATTTAATTAACTAAAAATGTTGTTAACATTGATGTCACTTATTCCATTAATTATTCATATCAAATTTAAAAGTGGAACAACATTACATCCGTTTGAAACTTTTTGGGATTAAAATAAAATGTTTAAAATGTTAGGGGTCTAAACTAGAATTTAGCTCAAACATTGAAGACTAAAAAGTAATTTACCTTTTTAACAATACTTACATAAGAAATTCTTGGGCCAGCAGATTTTAGTAGTTTTGGTCATCATTTGATCAGTACAAAGACTAAATTATCTTTAACAAATAAATTTTATTAATTTATGAGTGTAAACTCTGAAAAATGTAGATACAACTGTATTGATTCATGTAAAATTTTAATAAATATATGTATAAATTGTATATTTTTTGTGTGCAAGACGTCTGTAAATATAAATACAAATTATTACTAACCAAATGCAGATAAAAAATTAATAATATTTCTTAGTCATATAACATTGCTATTTACATAGCTATCATAGTGAATTCACCTGGTGTAAATATATACATTTTGACGCATAGAGATGATAATGTATACCCATGTTCAAAATCTACTTAATATACTAAAATTAGATTTTTTCCAATTAATAAAAGTGAGGTGTCAATTTCTCATGAATCCGTTTTTCCTCCAAAATGAGTACACTATTCTCTCTTGTAAATTTATTTTAGAAAAATATCTTTATTATAATTATATCTTAATTAGCATTTAATGAATAATGCATAATTCTAATAAATTAGAAAAATATCTTTATTATAAATATATAAAATCAATATTTAATGCATTATTAAACTACTTATCAATTATCAATCGAAAATATTTTTAATTATTTTAATAATAATAATAATAATAATAATAATAATAATAATAATAATAATAATAATAATAATAATAATAATAATAATAATAATAATAATAATATGATATGATAATGATATGATAATGGCACCGATTACTCTAATCATGATAAAAAAAAATTTATTCTAACCATGATATGATAAAATCTTATGATATTACAAAACAAATATATGTTGTATAACGTAAATAATACAAAATTAATTTAAAAATAACCAATTTATATTTTTCTTCTAAATCTATTTTAGAAAAATATCTTTATTATAATTATATTATAATATTATAATTAGTATCTAATGAATAATGTATAAATATACTATTTTAAGAAAATATATTTATTATAATTATATAAAATTAATATTTAATGTATTATTGATGCTAGGGCATCTTGGCTAGTTTCACAAGCCATTTTTAGTTTGTTTTAGAGTAATTTCATGCATTTCTTTGGCAATAAGTAAGTATTTGGATGAGAAATTCATGATTGTCTTGATTCAATCAAACATTGTTAATTTTGTGCATTTTCATGAGATTTATGCAAAGAATTGTTTGATGATATGAACGATGCATTATCTTGTAATTAAGGCAATACTTTGATGCATTTTATTTGGTTGATGATAGGTAAAAAGAAGCAAAAGAAGGGAAGAGAAGGAGAAGAGCAAGCAACGTTGGTGGCCAAAGTTGGCTCACCAACGTTGATACAAATGTTGCTCCTGACAGTCTGACTGTGTCTTCTTCAAACAAGAATAACTTGAGCTACAAAACTCTAAATGAAGTGATTCCAAAAGCATTGGAAAATAGAAATCTAGAGCTTTCCAAGCATATTTGGAACTACATGGTGGACTGATGATTGGATTTTTGACGGTTTAGAATTTCTCAAATAAAGTCTCGTCGAAGTATAGTTTCTAAACCAAGCAATAATCCTTTCATACAAAAAGTTGTTTGTCACTAAAACAAACCCCTAAATTTATAAACCGAAGTATTCAAACCTCGGGTCGTTCTCCCTAGGAATTACAATAAAGTGTTTTGTCATTGGTTGTGAGTTATTTTGGGATTTTGATAAGAAGCATGAAAGATAAATGACAAGAAAGTAAACTAAGGCCTAAAAAGATCTTGGCAAGGGTTGGTGGTCAAGGATCTCTATCCTAATCACTAACCACAATATGAGAATTGGCAAGGATTAATCTCATTAAATCATCCTCTAACTAGTAGTAAAGAAAAGTCAAATGAGCTATATCAATCCTAGTCCATAAGTCCTAACTCTCCACTAATTCAATTAGTGAGAACTAGAGTCAATGGCTCCCAATCATCAATCACTTGGACATTAGTAACTCAAGAGGTCCTAAGTTACCTTTCCAAGCCAAGAGTATAAAATCCTACTCTAAAATCCAACCAAGCATTTCATCAAACACTTGGAAGGCATAAAAGGAAAACATAGTAAATCAACAACAAGAACAAAATCTAACAACAATTATTGAAAGGAATTAACAACACAAATCAAAAGGAACACAATTATTATGATTTACCTTGAATTGAATTGAAAGAGAAAGGAAGGAACAAAAGTGGATCTACAACAAAATGTAAGAACAACATAAAGGAAATTACAACAAAAGACTAGAAGAAGATGAATCTAACAACAAAGAATTGAAAGGTAGAAGTAGAAGAAAGCAAAGATTTAAAACCTAGATCTAAGAACTAATCCTAATCCTAATCCTAATTCTAGAGAGAAGTGAGAGCTTCTCTCTCTAGAAACTAACTTCTAGAACTAAACTAAACTAATGGTAACTAACATGTGTTTCCCTCTTCACTCCTTAGGTTAAATAGCATCAGAAATGAGTTGGATTGGGCCCACAAGGCTTCTAAAATCGCTGGCCACGTGTTGCATTAAGTAGGTCATGTGCCACCATCAGCGCGTCCGCGTACCGTGCGCGTGCGCGCCCTATGCGTGATGCAACTATGGCAAATCTTATATCGTTTCGAAGCCCCGGATGTTAGCTTTCTAACCCAACTGGAACCGCATCATTTGGACCTCTATAGCTCAAGTTATGGTCGTTTAATTTCGAAGAGGTCGGCTTGACAGCTTTCCGGTTCTTTCATTTCTTCATGAGTTCTCCAACTTTTCATGCTTCTTTCTTCATTCCCTTGATCCAATCTTTGCCTCCTAAACCTTAAATCACTTAACAAACATATCAAGGCATCTAATGGAATCAAGGTAAATTACATTTAGCTATTTTAAGACCTAAAAAGCATGTTTTCACTCTTAAGCACAATTAAAGGAGAATATACAAAACCATGCTATTTCATTGAGTAAATGTGGGTAAAAGGTGATAAAATCCCCTAAAATCAATACAAGATAAACCCTACAAATGGGGTTTGTCAACCTCCCCACATTTAAACCAAGCATGTCCTCATGCTTAAGCCAAGAGAAAAATAAGGGATATGACACTTATTTAAAGCAAAGAAACTATATGCATGCCACTAAATGCAAAATGATTCTACCTACTTGGTTAAAAATAAATCAATCTCCAAGACATACATGCACAAGTAGGGCTTAAGATCATATAACGATTCATGAGTCCTACCAATTTAAATATCAAAATGAAGTTCAAGTAGACTTGCAAGAAGAACGCTCATAAAAGCCGGGAATCAAAGAATTGAGCATCGAACCCTCACCGGAAGTGTTTGCACTCTAGTCGCTCAAGTGTGTAGGGTCAATTCTCTCAATTCTCCCCTAATCATGTTTTCTAAGATTTGTTTTTCTTCTAACAACCAACATATATTTCATGCATGCATACAAGTATCATGAGGTCTTTTCTTTAGGTTGTAATGGGGCTAGGGTCAAGGTAGGATCATATATGGCTAGTGGACTTAGGATTTGAATCTTTGATTAACCTAGACTTTTCCACCTAACCTATATAATAACCTATACAATTAAGTACTAATCTAACTACCCATTCCTCACTTTTTCACATACTCATGCATTTTCATTTCACAACATTTATGCATTGATTCTTATTGAGCTTCACTTTGGGGCATTTTGTCCCCTTTTTTTTATTTCTTTCTTTTTCTTCTTTTTTTTCTTTCTTTTTCTATATTTTTTTTTCTTTTCCATATTGTTTTTTTCTTATTTTTTTTTCATTTTCTCATTTTTTATATACAAGAGCATCAATGCATAAGGTTTTACATTTGATCAATACATGAGTATGTACCCAATTCCCAATATTTACACTAATAATACAAAACTACCCTTTTATTCACCCAATGTTCCAAGGTTCCCACACTTGAATGATACTCACACTCACTAGCCTAAGCCAATCAAAGATCCAAATAAAGGACATTCATTGTTTTCCGCTTTAAGGCTTGTAATGTGCTAAAATAAGAATAAGTGGGTTAAGCGTAGGCTCAAAGTTGGCTAACAAAGGAAGATAAAAGGTAAGGCCATTTGGGTAAGTGAGCTAATGAAATGATGGCCTCAATCATATAAATCATGAATACACAAAATAATGGACATAAAGAATCAAACAAATCAAAGATTACATTCATGGGAAGAGAATAATGCACACAAGAAGGAAAAATAAGTGGTTATAAGATGTAACCACACCATTAGGCTCAAATCTCACTTGCTTGTGTTCTTAGCTCAAAACCATGTTCCAAAATACATTCTTTCAAGCAAGTTTAACAAAAAATATTCCTTTTTCAAATTGGTAGGTTGCCCTAAAACAGTTTCTTGGAAAAGAAATTATCACCATAACCAAGTGGTCCTAATAAGAAAGAGAAGTGGTAAAATATGTAAAAATTCTAACTAACATGCAACCTATCATGCAATGCAATATCTAATCTAACAAAGAAAATAAAAATTTGGTGTTGAAAAGGAAATTGTTACCCATGGAGATCGGTCGGACGACCTTCCCACACTTGAAGATTGCACCGTCCTCGGTGCATGCAAAGAAGAGCAAGGTGGACGGGTTGCTACAATTGATGAGCTTCTTCAAAAGGTTGTGCGGATGACTTGTTTGTTGCCCCTTTTAGAAACTTTCCTTCCCTTCCGTATTGGTGGCCAACCTAAAAGGATAGAAAAGGAAAGGAATATTAAGCTTATGACAAAGATATCAAAGCAAATAGAACATAGGTGAGGGCTAATGCCAAATAAAGGTATGGTTCTCTACTACATGTTAGCTACAACATGTAGAGGAGGAAACAATAAGAGAAAATGGCATATCAATGATACTTGATGCAAGAGTAAGGTCAAAGCATGAAGAGCATGATGAGCATCAAGTTCGAACAAGAGAGAGTGGGCCATGAAAGACAATATAAGGTCATATCAATGCACAAAGATCACAAGTGCATAAAAGATTGAGCATTGATTTGAAGAGAAACATCACCCAACAATATGAAACAAGTCAAGAAGCACCAAAGTAATGCAATGAATCCTCAACAATCAAGTAGAATGATGCAACACCATTATGAAAATGACTAAAAAAACGAAAACATGCTACAAAAACTAAATGAAAATGGGAAGAGTAGAAGTATGCGAATGTGATAAGCAAAAGAAAATGGAAGATGAGAAAAAAAACTCTTTTTTTTTTTTACCGACGCGTGCGCGTCATGCGTGCTTACGCGTCGATGTGCATATTGGTTGAAGGACGCGTACGCGCCAGGTGCGCGCACGCGTGCATCGAGTTAGGCCAGAGGCATAATGTCGGCCCAAGTCTGGCACAACTCTCGGGTAAAAGTACCAAGAGTGTGGATCGTGCAATCGACGCGCGCGCACACAGTGTGCGTGCGCGTGCATTGCCAATTTAAGATCTTGTGCGCGTACGCGCCAAGTGCGCGCACGCGTGCATAGACTTGTGCCTTAGGCCCAATGTTCGCACAGTGCAGGCCTAACTCTCGGGTTTTTGGCTGGAGTCGAATTTTTTTGCATCCACGCGTACGCGTACAGTGCGCGTCCGCGTGGGTGGTCGAAAAATGCTTAGGTGCGCGTACGCGTTAGGTGCGCGCACGCGTGGATGGTGTTCTGTTTTTCAAAATTTTTCTAAGTTCTTGCACCAATCCAAGCCTTTCAATCCTCCAAACAGCTACCAAAACACCCCAAAACCTTATTTATCATATTATACTTCTAACTAAACTTAACAAACCAATAAAAACATGAAATTAAACTAATTCTACCAATATGTACAAAGAAAGAAAATGAAAAGATGTTACCATGGTGGGGTGTCTCCCACCTAGCACTTTTAGTTTAAGTCCTTAAGTTGGACATTTGAGGAGCTTATTGTCATGGTGGCTTATGTTTGTACTTATCCTTGAATCTCCAAGGATCTTTGCTTCTCAATTGGTTGACAGAATTTCCAACCATCTTCACCAAACTTGGGTGAGGTTCTCCCCAAGATATGAGCTCCCAAAATTGGTCTTCATGTTGTGATCCGGGATCCCATATCTTATTTTCACACCCATCTTCTAGTTGATCATCCTGATTTAACTTGGGTGGTAGGCATATAGAATTCTTCTTTATGCACCAAATTCTCCTTCTAGACCCATACAATTTAGCATTCCTCCAACCATAGTATTTATGCCTTGAGGGTTTAACCTTAATGAGCCTAACATTCTTTTTCCGACCATTACACCACTCCCTCTTACTCTTAACTCCACAAAGAGCTCTAAGTTGACCATCATTTTCAATCAACCCATATTCAAGTGAGAAAGTGAAGCTTAGGGATAGAAATTTTACCCACTTGAATGTTATGTTAGGTGATGGTGGCTTGGGAAGGGGGACCTCCCCACACTTAGCTATTGCGATGTCTACGCTCTTGTGCTCCTCCCTTGTAACTTCCACCTCTTGACAACTTATATCAACTTCAACCTCTTCCTCTTGGTAGCTTCCTTCCAATTTAATATTTTCTTCGTGGCTTACCAAGGGTATGGGAGGTGAGGTATCTTCTTCCTTACCCTTTATGTCAAGCTCAATGGGAGAGGATTCAATTGTGGATAGGAACTCATCAATAATTGAATCCATCTCTTGATCAACCTCTTCAAAGTCTTCAACCATGATGTGCTTTGGAGGTTGCGCACCCTCCTCAACATCAATGTCAAGCTTCTTGGAAGAGTTTTCCATGATGGTACATTCCCATGGACTCTCAACGTCTCCTAAATATTCAACCACTTCTTCCTTTTCTTCAATAACCATAGGCTCCTCCAATTGCTCTAATACAAAATAGCCTCCCTCATTTTCCACTGGGTTTTCCAATCTCTCCTTCATGCTATGATCTTCAATGGATTCTTCACATGTGGCCACGGAAGCACCTTGAGTGTTCAAAAATTTGTAGGCTAAGGTAGACATTACCTTGGTCAAGTTAGTCACAAACTCTAGGGTGTTCCTTTGCATATCCGCTTGTCCTTGAAGTAGCAATGTGAGAGAGTCATCTATTGGGACTTGGGGTGGATAAGAGGGTTCATTATTTTGGAGAGAGGGTTTATAGTAGGAAGGTGGTTCTTCTTGGTAAGGGTATGGAGATGGTGTGCGTTGAGGTGGTTCTTGAGAGTAATTGTATTGGAATGGTGGTGGTTCCATGTATGGTTCATATGGCTCATAAGGTGGTGGGTATGGTGGATAAGGATTGGGGTCATATGGAGGGTTTTGGTGATATGGGGCTTGTGAGCAAGGTGGTTCAAAATCATGTTGAGTGGGTAGTTCATAGGCATGTGGTAGTGGTTGTTGACAATCACAATAAGGGTTACCACATCCATTAGATTGATATGCATTAGGATAAGAGTTATACCCATAAGGAGTTGGAGGTTGTTGCCAAGAAGGTTGATCAATCCCTTGAGGCTCTTCCCATCTTTGGTTGTGCCCAAATCCTTGATGCATATTACCATTGTAGTTCCCATTTCTTACAACATAATTTGAGCCAAACTCATAGCCAGAGTGAGGATGAGAATTCATAATAGCAAAGAAAACAAAAATTAACAAAGATAAACAACGAAGTCCTAAACCTAACAAAAACTAACAAACAAGCAAAAGACAAACATATTCACAATATTCACATATGTACAATAACCAATAACATAACACCATTGCAAATCCCCGGCAACGGCGCCATTTTGACGATTGGATTTTTGACGGTTTAGAATTTCACTAATGAAATCTCATTGTAAAGTATAGTTTCTAAACCAAACAATAATCCTTTCGTACAAAAAGTTGTTTGTCACAAGTACAAACCCCTAAAATTTATAAACCGAAGTATTTAGACCTCGGGTCGTTCTCCCTAGGATTTACAATAAAGTGTTTTGTCATTGGTTGTGAGTTATTTTGGGGTTTTGATAAGAAGCTTGAAAGATAAATGACAAGAAAGTAAACTAAGGCCTAAAAAGATCTTGGCAAGGGTTGGTGGTCAAGGATCTCTATCCTAATCACTAACCACAATATGAGAATTGGCAAGGATTAATCTCATTAAATCATCCTCTAACTAGTAGTAAAGAAAAGTCAAATGAGCTATATCAATCCTAGTCCATAAGTCCTAACTCTCCACTAATTCAATTAGTGAGAACTAGAGTCAATGGCTCCCAATCATCAATCACTTGGACATTAGTAACTCAAGAGGTCCTAAGTTACCTTTCCAAGCCAAGAGTATAAAATCCTACTCTAAAATCCAACCAAACATTTCATCAAACACTTGGAAGGCATAAAAGGAAAACATAGTAAATCAACAACAAGAACAAAATCTAACAACAATTATTGAAAGGAATTAACAACACAAATCAAAAGGAACACAATTATTATGATTTACCTTGAATTGAATTGAAAGAGAAAGGAAGGAACAAAAGTGGATCTACAACAAAATGTAAGAACAACATAAAGGAAATTACAACAAAAGAGTAGAAGAAGATGAATCTAACAACAAAGAATTGAAAGGTAGAAGTAGAAGAAAGCAAAGATTTAAAACCTAGATCTAAGAACTAATCCTAATCCTAATCCTAATTCTAGAGAGAAGTGAGAGCTTCTCTCTCTAGAAACTAACTTCTAGAACTAAACTAAACTAATGGTAACTAACATGTGTTTCCCTCTTCACTCCTTGGGTTAAATAGCATCAGAAATGAGTTGGATTGGGCCCACAAGGCTTCTAAAATCGCTGGCCACGTGTTGCATTAAGTGGGTCATGTGCCACCATCGGCGCATCCGCGTACCGTGCGCGTGCGCGCCCCTATGCGTGATGCAACTATGGCAAATCTTATATCGTTTCGAAGCCCCGGATGTTAGCTTTCTAACCCAACTGGAACCGTATCATTTGGACCTCTATAGCTCAAGTTATGGTCGTTTAAGTGCGAAGAGGTCGGCTTGACAGCTTTCCGGTTCTTTCATTTCTTCATGAGTTCTCCAACTTTTCATGCTTCTTTCTTCATTCCCTTGATCCAATCTTTGCCTCCTAAACCTTAAATCACTTAACAAACATATCAAGGCATCTAATGGAATCAAGGTAAATTACATTTAGCTATTTTAAGACCTAAAAAGCATGTTTTCACTCTTAAGCACAATTAAAGGAGAATATACAAAACCATGCTATTTCATTGAGTAAATGTGGGTAAAAGGTGATAAAATCCCCTAAAATCAATACAAGATAAACCCTACAAATGGGGTTTGTCATGGACACTAAATTTGAGGGAGAAAACTGGCTCCGAAAGTGCAAAAATGAACATAGTATCAACCTGTAGTAAGGCCAGCTGACCTCTTCACCTTCCATGGAGAATAAATCGAGTTTTAGAGCTCCAAATGATGCACTTCCAACGGCATTGGAAAGTAGACATTCAAGACTTTCCAAAATTATGTAATAGTATGGGGTGGACAATACGTTTGAGCTTTATAATCTGGCATTGTTACCAATGTTGGTGTAAACGTTGGTGTGCCAACGTTGCCTCCAATGTTGCACACCAACGCCAGCGACCCCGTCCCCTTCAAGGGAGCATAACTTGAGTTGTAGATGGCCAATTGAGGTGATTTCAGTTGGGTTAGAAAGCGGGCATTCAGAGCTTTCCAACCATATATAACAGTTTATAGTGGCATGAAATTGGCAACGTTGACAAGAGGGAAAAGTAGCGTTCCAAGGCTTGAGGTGCAATATTATGCAAAAAAGAAAAGTTCTGGTGCCAACGTTGGAGGAAACGTTGGTACACCAACTTTACCCCCAACGTTTTGCTTTCTGGAAATTGAAAAAAATAATCCACGCGTACACGTACGTGACGCGCACGTGTGGATAGGCCAACATTGGAGGGAGCGTTGCCAAGCCAACGTCAAGGCCAACGTTCGCGATGAGCTTTCAAAAATTTGAGTTGGGAACCTTGCATCGACGCGTACGCGTGGACATACTTTTTCAGCCCAACCATGTGTATGCGTACGCTACCGCCACGCATACGTGTGACTACGCGAACGTTGGTGCACCAACGTTGAGTCAAACGTTGCTGGCAACACCCAGACTTCATTTTTCTCAAGTAACATTTGATCCAACATTTTTATACAAACGTGGACACCAACGTTAAGGCTAATTTCATTCCAAAATGCACCAATACAGAATATGAATGATAATTGCCAACGTCCATCATCAAAGAATCACTCCTAACTACTTCAATCAAGGCCAAGGCTCACATCCAAGTATTTGAAGTATTTGAAGATCCAATTGCAGATGGAAAAAAGGTTATAAATAGAAGACTTGTTAAAGATTGAAGGGAGCTCTCGGGAGGCCCTTAGGGGGCTCTGGGAGTTCAGAACTCTGATTTTTATTTTCTCTGCATTTCCTTTTTGTTTTATGTATTTTCTTTTCTTTTCTTTTTTTTCTGTAATTGGGAGTTAGCCAGTCAGAAACCCAATTCGGAGAACTCTCTGCATAATTCTCTTTTCTGCAATTTTAGTTTACTTCTGCAATGTACTTTTCTTTTTTACTTTCCATTTCTAGAGCTATGAATAACTAAACCCCTTTCATTGGGTTAGGAAGCTCTATTGTAATTCAATGGATCAATAATAGTTTTCATCTTCTTCTTCTCTCTTTTCTCTTGATTTTGTTAGAAAGTTTTCGATCTTAGTTCAATTGGATAGTTGTCTTAACAGAGAAGCTATTCATAATTGGGTTTTCTCTGATCCTTGAGAAAGGGATGAGGGAATCATGTTAGAAAGGCTTTCTTACATTGGATTAGGTTGGGGTTTGGATGGATATTGTGACATTTAATCCTACCAATACCTTGATCTATGAATCTGTGTGGTATAATCAGTGATGACCGAACGTCATCTCTTCCCATGAGTAATTAAATCAAGATATTGGGCAATTGTTCAAGCTTAGAGAGATTGGTGAGCCAAGACATTGGAATCCAATCACCTAAGATTGCCAAGCAAAGTCAATGAATGCATTGATTGAGGAAAAGATGAAAATGATTTGATCTAGAGAATTCAATATCTCCTAAAACCCAGTGAATCCCCATTTCTGATCTTACCCATTCTCTTTTACATTCTACTGTTTACTTTGATGCTCAACAACCCCATTCCCTTTTAATTTCTTACAATTTAAGCTTCTGCACTTTAATTACCTGCTATTTTCTTTCTGCCCTTTAATTTCTGTCATTTACCTTCAGTTATTTACATTTCTTGCACTTTAAGTTTTCCGCCAATTTACATTATGCTACATACATTCAATTTCTGATTCAGTTCAACTAGAACAATTCTCCAATTAACGTTGATCAACCAATCCCTGTGGGATTCGACCTCACTCTATAGTGAGTTTTTACTTGACGACAATCCGGTGCACTTGTCGGTGGAAATTTGTTGAGAGACAAGTTTTCGTGTATCAATTATTAAACCAATTATCACTGGAAATATTTTTATTCATTTTAATTATATTAATTTTAATTATATTGATACAATTCTAATTCTTATTTTATTCAATAATTTTATTAGTGGCAAGTTATTACCTTAATAGTGACCCATTTATAATAATAATAATAATAATAATAATAATAATAATAATATATGGAGTTGGGCCGGGTTATTCCATTCATGATAAAAAATAATGATTCTAATTATGATATGATAAAATCATATAATTTTAACAAAACAAATATATAATGTATAACTAACGTAAATAATAAAAAATTATCTTAATAATTAATAACTAATTTATATATTTATTTTTGTTCTAATAAAATCTATATATAGTATTTTTTTGTGTTACATGAACTTAGTTTTGAGAGTTAACTTATTTTTTTAAATTTACTAATTTTAATTTTTTTATTAGACGTGGACAAATAACAGTATATAAAATACAAAAACTCTTTTAAATACATTATAATAATATTCGACATTTTGTTGATTCGTAAATATATAAACAATCATTTGTAACGTTTTTCTTTCTCTTTTAATTATAAAAATATTTTATATTTTTTTATTTAATATTCAATCATGCGTACAATTTCAATCTCATTTCAAAAATACAGACAAAATATATGATAGGACACAACTTGATATAGAATATTTGCATGTCCAACAAGTGTTATTGAATACTTTAGTTTTCTGGACGTTTCTACAGTGGGAAAAGTATATTCAAGACCTTGGTAGACCAGGTAATGAAGTCAATTTTTGGAAAAGATTGGGGCAGGTTCACAAATAATCAAAAGTAGCAGTTGGGGATGGAATTAAGAAAACAACCAAAAGGAGGGGGAGGAGACGAGAATCCGGTATTAATCTAAAGCCCCAGACTCCATTAATAGGTAGGTGAAAGCTGTGTTGGGGTCAGTGTGAAGCTTCGTTTAGTCGAACTGCACGGAGACGGCGGTGTAGGGCGGAGGAGAAGGCGGGGTTGAATGGCGCGGAAGCAGAGATCGAGATCTGGCTGTCTCGAGGTTCAAATAAGGGAAGGAAATGGACCACCCAGGGCAACGAAATTCACAGGTACGCTTTGTCGGTGTCGATTAGGTTTTTACCGTCCGATAATTGCAGGGGAGGCATGCGTAGAAATTGATTTCAATTGGGGGGGGGGGGCGGTGTGCCTTCCCGTGTCTGCCGACAGTTTTGACCGTTTGATTTTTCGGGGTTGCCGTTTAGAATGGCACACAGCCGAATTAGATTTGTTACCTCTTAAATTCTGTACCGAAAATTGGGGTTGGTCGTTACAGTTAAATGAGTTTTAGTTGGATTATTATAGTATGACTGGAAATACAGTTGAGTGAGTTTTAGTTGGATTATTTTAGGGTGTCTGGAATTATAGCTGCGTGTTCGCAGTCATGGTTGCTAATGCCCATGTTCTGTTCGCTCACTGCGATTTTTTGAACTGTGACAGCCAAATGGGTTTGTGGAGCCTAGCTACGAGTTTTCATCTAATTTTGACCGAGTCCATGCGTCACAGATGTGTTTGTTTCTCATGTTATGAGTTTTTGTTGACCGATTTATGTTCATGTGGCCCACCGCCTATTGTCACACATGTCGCGTGTTGTTAAATGCAGGATGTTGATAATGGAATGAGCGGCGAAACCGTGCCAGTAGAGGAAGCAGAAGCGATGGATTCGTCTGCCGCAGATGCGGACATAGATGCAGAAGCAGCAGTGAGGATTATTGACGGGATAGGGTCGTTTGGCGCAATTGAATTTTCTTCCCTGACAGCCAAAGACGTGCTGACGATGGAGTTCACAAGCCTACAGGCAGCTTATGACTACTACAACGAATTCGGTCGCATGAAGGGATTCTCGGTCAAGAGGTCCAAGGTGGGTCGCAGAACAAAGCAGGGGGCGGAGGGCGAAATAATTTGGCAGATATTTGTGTGCTCGAGGAAAGGAGAGCGCGACGGGAAACATATGCATCAGGAAGACAGGAAGAAGGATCCTCGACCGATCACGCGGTGTAGGTGTGAAGCCCGGATTAAGGTCCATGTTGATGATGCCAGCGGGCGATGGTTTGTTGAATAATTCTGCGATAACCACAATCATCCCATGCTGGATGCGAGGTTTAGGGGTCTGTCGCGGTCACACAGAGTAGTCAAGGAAGGGGATTTGCACCAAATTAATTCCATGAGAAAATTTGGGTTGCAGGTGCCGAAAATTTTCCGTGCGTTTGCCAATCAGTCAGGAGGATTCGAGACTGGTGGTTTCGAGGTAAAAGACATATATAATGCGATAGAGAAGCAAAGGCGAGCTGGCGCGACAAATGCGAAGTCCGTGCTAAAGTTCTTGGGAACTTTAAGGACCACTGATTCCGGGATGTTCTGGAGGTACTCGCTGGATGTTGACAAGAGGTTGGAAAATCTCTTCTGGTGCGATGGTACAAGTTGTTATAACTACAACGTCTTTGGTGATGTCCTGGGTTTTGATGCAACTTACGGTCGTAACAAATACAAGTGCCCTTTGGTAATATTCTCAGGGGTGGACCATCATATGCGGACGGTGGTGTTCGGCTGCGCCATCTTGAGCAACGAGAGCGAAGCAAGCTATGTGTGGTTGCTGCGGTCATTCCTTGAGGCAATGAAGGAAAAATAGCCGAAGTCTGTCATCACGGATGGTGACCTTGCCATGAAGAGTGCGGTTAGCACAGTTTTTTCTGGTGCACATCATAGGTTGAGTAGCTGGCATCTGTTAAGGAACGCCACTGCTAGAGTTGGACGGCTGGGTTTTCTTAGGAAATTCTGTCTATGCCTCATGGGAGATCTAGAGGTTGACGAATTTGAGACAATATGGACAGATAGCGTGGTGGACCATGGGTTGGAGGATCATCCGTGGATAGTAGATATGTATTCCAAGAAGCATTCCTGGTCCAATGCCCATATCCGGGGGAAATTCTTCGCAGGACTGAAGACGACATCCAGGTGCGAGGCTTTGAATATGCAGCTTGGAAAATTTATACACAACAGATTGTGGAGCACTTCCAACACTATTTAGAGTTTATGAGGAGGAGAGAACTAGTGGCAGACTACAAGTCTGTGTATGGCGAGCCTGTTGTGAAGACGAAACTCGAGGCTATTGAGTAGTTCGCTGCAACGATTTATACAAGAGAGGTTTTTGAACTATTTCGGGAGGTGCTGATGCTAGCCAGCAACGTTAGAGTTGTGTCCACCAAGAGGACGAGCGCTTGTGTTTTGTTCGAAGTTGCAATGTACGGCAAGCAGATATCATGGGCTGTGTCGTGGGCCGAGGAAGATGACGAATTCAATTGTTTTTGTCAGTGAATGAAGTCTTTTGGGCTTCCTTGTGTTCACATGGTTGGGGTTCTGGTTTATCTAAACATGACAGCTATCCCCAAAGGCCTAATACTTGACCGGTGGACAAAGAGGGCTAAGCAGTCGCGTGCACGCTGCGATGGAACTCGTGTTGGGGAGATCATAGACGCGGCATACATGAGCATGCACGCGGCGATGCTGGATGATTACAGGGAGCTGGTGAGCCTGTCTTGCCGATTTTTCAAGGACTACGTGGACGTGAAAACATGGTTGGCAAAGGAGCGTCAATTCCTGTGGGACAAACATCGCCAAAGGTTGGGTGTTGCTGAGGAGGCTAGCAGGGTGTCTGTTCGGGACCCAATGCGGGCAAGGTACAAAGGATGCGGTCGAAGAGTTGTCACCTCCCGGGGAAAGTTTCGCCATGTTCAGAGGTGTCGGCTGTGTGGAAAGGGCGGATACAATTCTCGCAAGTGTCAACAATCGAGTATGGGGGAGAACATCGACAGTTTTGAGGCTGGCGCGGCTTACGAAAGCATGGAGGCAGGAGAGGGGGGGTGAGGAGTACTACGAATTTGAGTGAGCTGGCTGAACCGTTCTTGTTGGCGGTTACGCATTGAGCTAGATTCAGTATGGGTGGCTGCTAAGCGTTGTACTTGTTGGCGTGACATCCGAAAGGGCGTATGCATAGCGTAGGTTATGTGAGTTAAAAATTTTATACTTCTGGTAATATTCATTGCATTCAGGGACGGATGTAGTATGCAGTGCAGCTTGTGAGGATGTATGCAGTGCAACTTGTGAGGACGTGCCTCATCAAGGTGTTGGTCGGTGTTGTGACAATAGTTGCGTTTGTGTGTTTGATTAATTAAATTAGAAAGGGCTAGTCAGTGTAAACCGAGTCATGTAATGAGTCATTGTTGCCTTAAAAAATTTAATTCTTTAAGCCATATCGGTTGCGTTCATGGACAAATGTAGTATACAGTGGAGCTTGTGAGGACGTGCCTACTTAATGTGTTGGTGTGTCTCAATGTGTTGGTGTGTCTCAATGTGTTGGTATGTGTTGTGACAATAGTTGCGTTTGTGTTTGATTAATTAAACTAGAAAGGGCTAGTTAGTGTAAACCAAGTCACAAGTTTGTGTTGATTAATTAAATTAGAAATGGCTAGTTAGTGTAAACCGAGTCATGTAACGAGACATTGTTGCCAAGTTAAAGTGGTCATTGCGTAGGGATTTTGGATGTCCGGGTTTCGGGACGAAATTGCCTATAAACTGCATCGAGTGTTTATGCTTTCCTGGTACTGAGAATATGGCACTATCCATCGGGAAGGGGAAAAAACATATAGTAAGAGGATTTGTTTAGGGATGGATAATAAAGGCAGTGTATTATATTGCAGACTCTGTTGTAAAACATACAAAATAGAATACAAAATTGCTAATTTAACATCCAGCACATGGCAACAAAGTAGTTTACCCAAAAAGCAGTTGTTCCTGGCATGCAACGGTGGATACGCATGCAACAAAATACAGTCAACTAGTTAAACCTAATGATAAAGGTTTTACAATATGGCGGGTCAGGTAGCTATCACGTCGAAGTAGATTCGTGTACAATGACTTGTTGGTACCACTTCAAAGTGATGGCCCACCCTGGTCGCCAACAAAAGGGGGCATGAAAAGCCCAGCATGGTCAAAACAAAGCTCACGTTGTGAACAGGGTCATGGCAGTACTGCTGCCATTGCCCTCCGGCTATTCCAGTCCACCTCTGTCTGCTGCCTTATCTCATCACGGAACTCATTGAAGTGCTCATTTACAATAGCCAACGCAGTGTCAATCCGTATCCTGTCGGACAGTTGATCGATGCTCTGCAACATGACAAAGTAAAGGCATACATGGATGTGTCGATTAAGAGATCTTTACACAACGGGAAATCTTTTTAAATGCATACAGTGTGGAAAAAGTTGTGTTGAATACCTTTTTCTGCGGGACAGGGTTGGTTTTGAACATATGCTCCATTTGAAGCCACATCATCATCCATAGCTTGTTCTTTTCACTTTTTTTTTTCTACGGTTACCGCCGGAAACAGAAATTGGTGAATACCTGTCAAAAGTGGAGAATAAATATACATGGTTGAGCATTTAATATAATTTGTACCAGTTGTTCTTGTTGGTGATCCCCAGGACGAAGTCCAGATTCCACTCAGACAGCGGCGGGTTCCTTCCTAAGACGTTGAGATATGGGAACATGGTTCTCAAGATCTTGTCCAGAACACTGGCCTACAAAACGGCAGAAGATGAGACAGGAGAGGAGTTTTAAATTTCAAAAAAATGAATGTTTGGGTTTAGTTGCATGTCCAATAAAGGATGAGACAATAGAAAAAAAATTTTCTATGTGGGTAGGGAGGAAACAGAATTTTTTTTCGGTTTTTTTTATATATCGTCCCTTTATTTTTTTATCCTTTTTTGGAGTCTGTGTGACCCGAACTAAAACTAGCAGGTCCACAGTTCAGAACAAATCGGATTAGACAAAAAAAAACTTTCCAGGTCGAGATGGAAACACAACGAAATATAGCGCATCATGGGAAAGGATAAGTAGAGATTACGTACCACCGACTTAACGGCAGACATTCTTCCCTTGATAGTCTCTTGTGTTGGAAAGCTGTCGAATATCCACATCTGGCGCTGGAGACATCCACGACCATTAGGTAGTAGTGAGACTCCTTTGTGCCATCGAGGACGTGCTTCATCTGGACGTAGATCTGTCACGGAGTTATGCGTTAGCGTTTTTTGGCCAGGTTTGAGCGGCAATGGGAAATACTAAACAGCATTATGGTTTTTTTGGTTTTCCTCAATCTTATGTCATTTTTCCTTGTAACTTTTGGTTTTTGGTGCGATCTGCGCCGCGACAGTGCTTACATATCTTAGGGCGTTGGAACGTGGTAGCCATGTCCCACGAAAGTAGCCCATCAAGTGATCATTGTTGATGTCCTTGGTCAGAGTAAATTCCTGTTACGTGTGACATTGTCCGGTCATATAGCGGTCGTAACTGTTGCGCAAAAAGGAATCGGCATCTCATATCACGTAGTATGAAAATGTTACCAAAAAAATCAGCGAAGGGACCAGACTGATCACCGTTGTACCTGTGACTGTGTCCATGAGGTCCTGAGTATAAGCAGCTCCAGGATGTAGGCTAACGATTTATTCCCAGGGAGGAGCGACAAAAACGCCTCTCGGTCCAGTTGCCGATCATCGCGGCAAAATAGTTTCTCATTAGGGTTCATGCAATCGCCGAATATGTAGGCCATCATCTGGGTCGCCTCTAAGGGAAAACCCATCTGCCGGGTTATCTTGACATCGGCATGTATGAACTGCGGAAGAACCGAATAAAGTTAAGCCGTGTTCGGATCACCGTTTTACCTCGAGTACGACCCAAGTGATTCATCAATCCGGACGATATAAGCCTTACCGGCGGAAAGGCCACTGCCCCAGACGACGGAATGTGGTGGCTGTTCTGTTGTCTTGGATTTCTCGGCATTCTCTGGGGTGTTCTCATATCGTCTGGGAGTTCTCCTCTTTTGAAGAACTTTCCCTGAAATCCCGAGCCACTTCCTATGATGTTTGCACTGCTTCGGACATTCGAGCCTATCGTGTCCTGTCATGTCGGGGCACACAGAAAATTGGGTGAAATAAATAAATCACGTGAATGCACACGTGGTTGTTAAGGTAATACGGCAAGCCGCCTACAGGGCTGTGCAATTTCATTTACAGGCCCTGCGTGGCCCAACGCGTTGGGGGTGGAACGGGGCGTGTTATACTGCGGGGCAGGTGCGGTCCATGCGAGGTTGGTCTGGTGCGACACCCCTGGCGCCATCCAATGATCATCATGGAGCATCGACCCAAACATGATGGTGCTCTCCGCCCAGTGTCCCGTCATGCTAGAGGTGATGTTCCCTCCACGCAAGCTTCCGGATTTTGCCATGCGTCCCTCGCGGGGTCCCGCTGTTAGGTCGACGATGTCGATGTCCGCCGCCGGGCTACATTCTCCCATCCTTTGAGCGCTGCTTTTCGGGATGGCTACAGTGACCTGGGACCCGGCCCCGACGGTCCTTGTCCCATGCTCCCCTCCCGTCCTGACGTACTTGTTAAGGCATTCGTCAACCTGGCCGAGTGCTTTCCTAAGGTCATCGGTGAATACGTCCACCTGAGAATGCTCTTTCTGGAGAATCTGGGAAAGCAAATACAGATCTGGGTCAGACCGAAGTGGGGACAGGGCCAATCTAAGGGCAAATGGAGTATGCAAGCAGATACATGGAAATCATGTATACCTCAAGTAGTCTCACAATGTTCCTGTTTAGCGTATTCATCGTGGTGTTCACCTTCAAGAGAGCCGCCGCCACTAATCCCTCATACAAACAACAGAGACACTATTCAACAGAGGCCAAGGAAGAGACATAAATGTTTACCTTATACGGGTGTATCAAATCCGCATACCTCCGAAGCTGGTATCTCGTCTGCCTCCTCTTCCATTGAGCGCGTCTTTCGGTTGACTACCTCGTAGGAAGTGTGTTGGTGGAGTGGTGCTTACCTTAGAAGGCATGCTGATGGGTCGTGTTTTATACCGCATATATACTTAAAATGTGCATGAATAGGTGTAAACATTTACTTTCCTGGCAATCTAACTGGGTCTCTAATGTGACAAGGTGATGTGACCATTCGAAGATATCACGGGGGATCTTTCTCGGGAAAATTGCCTTGCGTCTATTGAGTGTGCTAGACCACTGATAGCATTAGGTGAGATGATGAACGATAGGGTTACTCCAATCCCTACGAGAGAAGATCCTTCCACAGGTGCCAACCACAAAGATTCTTCGTAGATACCTTAAGATCCATCGACGGCTGGTGCACGAAATTGTGATACACAATGGCGCCAACAACTTGGTACGCACAATTGTAATCTTACTCTTTTTCACAACTTTGCACAACTAACCAGCAAGTGCACTGGGTCGTCCAAGTAATACCTTACGTGAGTAAGGGTCGATCCCACGAAGATTGTCGGCTTGAAGCAAGCTATGGTCACCTTGTAAATCTCAGTCAGGCGGATAAAAATGGTTATGGAGTTTTCATAATTAAAAGATAAATAAAACATAAAGTAAAGATAGAGATACTTATGTAATTCATTGGTGAGAATTTCAGATAAGCATATGGAGATGCTTTGCTCCTTGATGAGCGGATAATTTATACGCTTTTTGGCATTGTTTTTAGTATGTTTTTAGTATATTTTAGTTAGTTTTTATTACATTTTTATTAGTTTTTAGTTAAAATTCACTTTTCTGAGCTTTACTATGAGTCTGTGTGTTTTTCTGTGATTTCAGGTATTTTCTGGCTGAAATTGAGGGACCTGAGCAAAAATCTGATTTAGAGGCTGAAAAGGACTGCAGATGCTGTTGGATTCTGACCTCCCTGCACTCAAAGTAGATTTTCTGGAGCTACAGAAGCCCAATTGGCACGCTCTTAATTGCGTTGAAAAGTAGACATCCTGGGCTTTCCAGCAATGTATAATAGTCCATACTTTGCTCGAGATTTGATGGCCCAAACCGGCGTTGCAAATCAGCTTCAGAAATCCCGGCGTTAAACGCCGGAACTGGCACAAAAATTGGAAGTGGATTTTTTCGTCATTTACTCATTTCTGTAAACCCTAGGTTACTAGTTCACTATTAATAGGATCTTTTGACATTGTATCTGGACACCATGACACTTTACACGTTTCTCATTGTATCTTCTACAGCATGAGTCTCTAAACCCCATGGTTGGGGGTGAGGAGCTCTGCTGTGTCTTGATGGATTAATGCAATTACTACTGTTTTTCATTCAATCACGCTTGCTTCTATTCTAAGATATCACTTGTTCCTAAACTTGATGAATATGATGATCCGTGACACTCATCATCATTCTCACCTATGAACGTATGCCTGACAACCACCTCCGTTCTACCTTAGATTGAGTAGATATCTCTTGGGTTCCTTAATCAGAATCTTCGTGGTATAAGCTAGAATTGATGGTGGCATTCAAGAGAATCCGGAAGGTCTAAACCTTGTCTGTGGTATTCTGAGTAGGATTCAAGGATTGAATGACTGTGACGAGTTTCAAACTCCTGAAGGCTGGGCGTTAGTGTCAGACGCAAAAGAATCACTGGATTCTATTCCAACCTGATTGAGAACCGACAGATGATTAGCCGTGCTGTGACAGAGCGCGTTGAACATTTTCACTGAGAGGATGGGAGGTAGCCATTGACAACGGTGAAACCCTATATACAGCTTGCCATGGAAGGAGCCTTGCGTGCATGAAGAAGAAGACAGTAGGAAAGCAGAGATTCAGAAGATAGAGCATTTCCAAAACCTCAACCTGTTCTCCATTACTGCAAAACAAGTACCTGTTTCATGTTCTTTTACTTTTCACAATTAAACCTGATAATTTTTGATATCCTTACTAAGAGTTACAAGATAACCATAGCTTGCTTCAAGCCGACAATCTCCGTAGGATTGACCCTTACTCACGTAAGGTATTACTTGGACGACCCAGTGCACTTGCTGGTTAGTTGTGCGGAATTGCAAAAGTGTGATTGCAATTTCGTGCACCAAGTTTTTGGCGCCGTTGCCGGGGATTGTTCGAGTTTGGACAACTGACGATTTATTTTATTGCTTAGCTTAGGACTATTTTATTTTTGTTGGTTTAGAGTCTTTGATTTGAGACTAGTTTCATATTTTAAGTTTGGTGTCAATTTCATGCCTTTGTTTTCTTTTAAATTTTCGAATTTGCATGTCCTTAGCTCTTTCTTGATTTTTAAAAATTCTAAGTTTGGTGTCCTCTTTGTGTTTTCCTTTAAAATTTTCGAAAATTTGTGTCTGATGTTCTAAAAATTTTAAGTTTGGTGTCATTTTGTTGTTTTTCTCTTTCCTCATTTCAAAAATTAAATCTTTTTCAAGATAATTTTCAATCATATCTTTTCAATTACTAATTCCAAAATCTTTTTTTTTAACTAATTGATTTAGTTTTCAATTTGTCTTGATCTTTTTTTTGTTTTCGAAATTTTATTTTATTTTATTTTAAATTTTTCGGTCACCTTTAATAAAAAAAAAATTTACTTTACTTGTGAATCCATATCATATTCCCTTTCTCCATCATGGATCTATGTGGAATTGAGCAGTCCAAAAGGACTCTGGGGTCATATGCTAACCCCATTACAGCTGCATATGTGAGTAGCATCTGTATACCTCCCATTAAAGCAAGCAGCTTTGAGCTAAATCCTCAACTCATTATCATGGTGCAGCAAAATTGCCAGTATTCCAGTCTTCCACAGGAAAAACCTACTGAGTTTCTGGCACAATTCTTACAAATTGCTGACACAGTACATGATAAAGAGGTGGATCAGGATGTCTACAGACTATTACTGTTTCCATTTGCTGTAAAAGATCAAGCTAAGAGGTGGTTGAATAACCAACCTACAGCAAGCATAAAGACATAGAAACAGTTATCAGACAAATTCCTGAATCAATTTTACCCTCCAAAAAGGATGACACAGCTAAGGCTGGACATCCAAGGCTTTAAACAAGAGGATAATGAATTCCTTTATAATGCTTGGGAGAGGTATAGAGGTATGCTAAGAAAATGCCCCTCTGAAATGTTTTCAGAGTGGGTACAGTTAGACATCTTCTACTATGGGCTTACAGAAAAAGCTCAGATGTCTCTAGACCACTCAGCTGGTGGATCTATACATATGAGGAAGACGATTGAAGAGGCTCAAGAGCTTATAGATACTGTTGCTAGAAATCAACATTTGTACTCTAGCAATGAGTTCTCTACAAAAGAAGAAGTTATGGCAGTAGCCACTGATCCTAATCCTCAAGAACAGATGGTTGAGCTTAATCAGCAATTACACCTGATGACAAAACAGTTAGCAAAATTTAAAGAGATGCTCCAAGAAACTAAAATTGCTAACAAGAACATAGAATCACAGTTGAATCAGGCAAAACAGTAGTTATCTAAACAGATAACAGAAGAATGCCAAGCAGTTCAACTGAGGAGCGGGAAGACATTGAATAACACTGCTCAAAATAGCAAAAAGCCAATAAAGGAACAATTGACAGAGGATAACCAAACCACTGTCCAAAATCCCTCTGAGGATAGTAAGAGCCCAGAGAGGAATACTCTTGGCGTTCAAACGCCAGAAAGGGGAGGGGGGGAAAGCGGCGTTAAACGTCCATTCCCTGCCCAGTTCTGGCGTTCAAACGCCAGAAAAGGGGGAAAAGTTGGCGTTAAACGCCCATTCTTCACCCAATCCTGGCGTTCAAACGCCAATGGGGAATCAGACACCTGAGAGTGCTGATAGTAACCCCTCTAAAAAGGCTTCTCCAACCACCTCTGTAAGGAATAAACCTGCAGCAACTAAGGTTGAAGAATATAAAGCCAAGATGCCTTATCCTCAGAAACTTCGCCAAGCGGAACAGGATAAGCAATTTGCCCGCTTTGCAGACTTTCTAAGGACTCTTGAAATAAAGATTCCGTTTGCAGAAGCACTTGAGCAAATACCTTCTTATGCTAAGTTCATGAAAGAGATCTTAAGTCATAAGAAGGATTGGAGAGAAACTGAAAAAGTGTTTCTCACAGAAGAATGCAGTGCAGTCATTCTAAAAAGCTTACCAGAAAAGCTTCAAGATCCAGGAAGCTTTATGATACCATGCACATTAGAAGGTGCTTGCACCAAGACATCCCTGTGCGACCTTGGAGCAAGTATCAATCTAATACCTGCATCCACTATCAGAAAGCTTGGGTTGACTGAAGAAGTCAAACCAACCCGGATATGTCTCCAACTTGCTGATGGCTCCATTAAATATCCATCAGGCATAATTGAGGACATGATTGTCAAGGTTGGGCCATTCGCCTTTCCAACTGACTTTGTAGTGCTGGAAATGGAGGAGCACAAGAGTGCAACTCTCATTCTAGGAAGACCTTTCCTAGCAACTGGACGAACTCTTATTGACGTACAAAAAGGGGAAGTAACCCTGAGAGTCAATGAGGATGAGTTCAAGTTGAATGCTGTAAAAGCTATGCAGCATCCAGACACACCAAATGACTGCATGGGAGCTGACATTATTGACTCTTTGGTAGAAGAGATCAATATGACTGAAAGTCTGGAATTAGAGCTAGAGGACATCTTCAAGGATGTTCAGCCTGGTCAGGAAGAACCAGAGGAAACAAAATAATTTTTGAAAATTCCTCAGGAAGAGGATAAGCCTCCCAAACTTGAGCTCAAACCACTACCACCATCCTGGAAGTATGCATTTCTGGGAGAGGGTGACACTTTTCCAGTGATCATAAGCTCTGCTTTAAATCCACAGGAAGAGGAAGCACTGATTCAAGTGCTAAAGACACACAAGACAGCTCTTGGGTGGTCCATAAGTGATCTTAAGGGTATTAGCCCAGCAAGATGCATGCACAAGATCCTATTGGAGGATAATGCCAAACCAGTGGTTCAACCACAAAGGCGGCTAAATCCGGCCATGAAGGAAGTGGTGCAGAAAGAGGTCACTAAATTACTAGAGGCTGGGATTATTTATCCTATTTCTGATAGCCCCTGGGTGAGCCCTGTCCAAGTTGTCCCTAAGAAGGGAGGCATGACAGTGGTTCATAATGAAAAGAATGAACTGGTTCCTACAAGAACAGTTACAGGGTGGCGTATGTGTATTGACTACAGAAGGCTCAATACAGCCACCAGAAAGGATCATTTTCCTTTACCATTCATAGACCAAATGCTAGAAAGACTAGCTGGTCATGATTATTACTGCTTTTTGGACGGCTATTCAGGTTACAACCAAATTGCAGTAGATCCTCAGGACCAAGAGAAAACAGCATTCACTTGCCCTTCTGGCGTGTTTCCCTACAGGAGAATGCCTTTTGGTCTGTGTAATGCTCCTGCAACTTTTCAGAGATGCATGCTATCCATCTTCTCTGATATAGTGGAGAAATTCCTGGAAGTCTTCATGGATGACTTCTCAGTATATGGAGACTCATTCAGCTCCTGTCTTAACCACCTAGCACTTGTCCTGAAAAGATGCCAAGAGACTAACCTGGTTTTAAACTGGGAGAAATGTCACTTTATGGTGACTGAAGGAATTGTCCTTGGGCACAAAATTTCAAGCAAGGGAATAGAGGTGGATAAGGCAAAGGTAGAGGTAATTGAAAAATTACCACCACCTGCCAATGTTAAGGCAATCAGAAGCTTTCTGGGGCATGCAGGATTCTACAGAAGGTTTATAAAGGATTTTTCAAAAATTGCAAAACCTTTGAGCAACCTGCTAGCTGTTGACACACCATTTGTATTTGACACACAGTGTTTGCAGGCATTTGAGACCCTAAAAGCCAAGCTGGTCACAGCACCAGTCATCTCTGCACCAGACTGGACATTACCATTCGAATTAATGTGTGATGCCAGTGACCATGCCATTGGTGCAGTGTTGGGACAGAGGCATAACAAGCTTCTGCACGTTATTTATTATGCCAGCCGTGTTCTAAATGACGCACAGAAGAATTACACAACCACAGAAAAAGAGTTACTTGCAGTGGTCTATGCCATTGACAAGTTTAGATCCTATTTAGTAGGATCAAAGGTGATTGTGTACACTGACCATGCTGCTCTTAAGTACTTACTCACAAAGCAGGATTCAAAACCCAGGCTCATAAGATGGGTGTTGCTTCTGCAAGAGTTTGATATAGAAATAAGAGACAGAAAAGGGTCAGAGAACCAAGTAGCTGATCATCTGTCCCGAATAGAACCAGTAGCTGTGGCGCCCCTCCCTTCTACTGAGATCTCTGAGACTTTCCCAGATGAGCAACTCTTTGCCATTCAGGAAGCTCCATGGTTTGCAGATATTGCAAATTACAAAGCTGTGAGGTTCATACCCCAGGAGTACAGCAGGGTGCAAAGAAAGAAATTAATTTCAGATGCCAAGTACTACCTATGGGATGAGCCATATCTCTTTAAGAGATGTGCAGACAGAATGATCTACAGATGTGTACCCAGAGAGGAAGCACAAAGGATCCTGTGGCATTGCCAAGGATCACAGTATGGGGGACATTTCAGAAGTGAGCGAATAGCCACTAAGGTCCTCCAATGTGGCTTCTACTGGCCCACCCTCTATAGTGATGCCCGAGAGTTTGTGCGTAACTGTGACAGTTGCCAAAGAGCTGGTAACTTGCCTCATAGATACGCCATGCCTCAACAAGGGATCCTAGAGATTGAATTGTTTGATGTATGGGGTATTGACTTTATGGGTCCGTTCCCACCATCATACTCAAACACTTACATTCTGGTGGCAGTGGACTACGTATCTAAATGGGTAGAAGCAATTGCTACACCCACTAATGATACTAAGACCGTGCTGAAATTCCTCCAGAAACACATCTTCAGCAAGTTTGGTGTTCCCAGAGTACTAATCAGTGATGGGGGCACTCATTTCTGCAATAAATAGCTGTACTCTGCTATGGTCCGATATGGAATTAGCCACAAAGTGGCAACCCCATATCATCCACAGACAAATGGGCAAGCTGAAGTCTCTAACAGAGAGCTAAAAAGAATCCTAGAACGGACTGTAATTGTCCGTAGAAAGGATTGGGCAAAGAGCTTGGATGATGCTCTGTGGGCATACAGAACAGCATTCAAGACTCCAATAGGAACCTCTCCATACCAACTTGTGTATGGCAAGGCCTGTCATCTGCCCGTGGAACTGGAACATAAAGCCTACTAGGCAACCAGATTCCTAAACCTGGACGCTAAGTTAGCTGGTGAAAAAAGATTGCTCCAGCTAAATGAGCTAGATGAATTTAGACTCAGTGCCTTTGAAAATGCAAAAATTTATAAGGAAAAGGCAAAGAAGTGGCATGACAAGAAGTTGTCATCCAGGGTCTTTGAGCCAAGACAAAAAGCTCTGCTCTTCAACTCTAGGCTCAGACTGTTTCCAGGAAAACTTAAATCCCGGTGGAGGGGTCCGTATGTGATTACAGGAGTGTCACCATATGGATATGTTGAGCTTCAGGATACTGATTCTGACAAAAAGTTCATTGTTAATGGACAGAGGATCAAACATTATCTTAAAAGCAATTTTGAGCAAGAATGCTCAAAACTGAGGCTTGAATGATTCTCAGTGAAGGTCCAGCTAAAGACATTAAAGAAGCGCTTGCTGGGAGGCAACCCAGTCATTAGCAGGTTATCTGTTTTGTTTAATCAAAGTTTGATACATATTCTCAAAGGGCAATCATCAAAATTGAAGGAATTCACAGAGTTACAAAAGGATTCAGTGCAAAAAGCAGAGAAAAGGGGCTTGCTGGCGAAAAAACGCCAGTAAGGGGTACTTTGGGCGTTAAACGCCAGAATGGGCACCATTCTGGGCGTTTAACGCCAGTAAAGGTGCCATTTTGGGCATTAAACGCCAGAATGGGCACCATTCTGGGCGTTTAACGCCAGGTGTGCAGCATCCTGGGCGTTTAGCAAAACGCCCAGTGATGAAGGGGTTTCTGGCGTTTAACGCCAGCCAGGGTACCTGGCTGGGCGTTAAACGCCCAAATTGGCCAACAATTGGGCATTAAACGGCAGAATGGATACCATTCTGGGCGTTTAACGCCAGAAAGGTGGGAGACAGAGATTTTGCTTTCCACTTCAAATTTTTTCAAACTTTCCTGTTTTAATCCATAATTTTCTACATAAATACATTTCAAACTTTCATCATTCACCTTCAAATTTTCAAATTTAAAATCATTCTTCAAATCTCTTTCAAATCCTTTCCAAATCTTCTTCAAAAAACTCAAATATCTCTCAATTTCTTCCCATATCTTCTCAAATCTCCTTCAAAATTTTCGAACTCTCTCTCCCTTCCTTATAAATATATGTTCGGCCACACCCCCCTTCCCCACCATTCGAATTTGCTCTCCTCCTCTCTCTCCTCTTTCCTTTCTTTTGCTTGAGGACAAGCAAACCTCTAAGTTTGGTGTGTTTTTCTGTGATCACTAAGTTAAGGCTCATCAAGATCATGGCCCCCAAAGGAAAACAAACCAACTCAAGAGGCAAGAAAGAGAATGCTCCAAAAGACCTTTGGAGTCAAGAGAAGTTCTTAACCAAAGAACATGCAGACCATTACCACAAAATAATGGGTCTAAGGTCAGTGATCCCGGAAGTTAAATTTGATCTGAAAGAAGATGAATATCCGGAGATCCAAGAGCAAATTCGAAATAGAGGATAGGAAGTTCTAACCAACCCTGAGACAAAGGTTGGGAGAAATATGGTTCAGGAATTTTACTCAAATCTGTGGCTGACAGATAAGCAGAGAATGACTGGAACCGCTTTTCATACCTACAGAACCATGGTTAGAGGGAGAATTATTTACTTCCATCTGGACAAAATAAGAGAGGTCTTCAAATTACCTCAACTACAAGATGATCCTGAATCCTTTAATAGGAGAATGGTGAGAGTAGATAAGGGGTTAGATCAAGTTCTAGAGGACATATGCCTCCCTGGAACCAAGTGGATGACCAATTCAAAAGGTGTCCCAAACCAACTCAAGAGGGGAGATCTCAAACCAGTTGCAAGAGGTTGGTTGGACTTCATAGGGCATTCTATCTTGCCCACTAGTAACCGTTCTGAGGTTACTATCAAGAGAGCAGTGATGATTCATTGTATTATGCTGGGAAAAGAAGTGGAGATTCATCATCTGATTGCTTGTGAGATTTACACAATTGCAAACAAGAACTCCACTGAAGCCAAACTGGCTTACCCAAGCTTAATCTCTTTGCTATGTAAAGATGCCGGGGTGAGGATGGGAGTAGATGAATTCATCCCAATTGAGCACCCAATCACCAAGAGGTCAATGGAAGGACAAATGCAAGATAACTCTATCAAAAGGAGGGCGCAGGAGTTCCTCCCTGAACTTCCTGAAATTGACTACTGGACTCGTCTAGAAGCATCTGTTGCCAAGCTACAAGAAGCCATGGAACAAATTAACGAAGAACAGCAGAATCAAAACTGCATGCTCTGCAAATTGCTGAAGGAACAAGAGAAGCAGGGGCGTGAGCTACAGGAGTTGAAGCGCCAAAAGCTCTCCCTTGAAGGGTCAAATACCCCACAAGTTGAGGGAGCATCCACTTCTCAAAATCAAGGTTGTTGAGTCATAACTCTGTGATAACCTCTATCATTAGAAGTCTATTTAAATCTTTGTTTTCTATTACTATTAGTCTTATCTTATATCGATTTTTGAGTTTTGTTCTTAATTCATGATTAATAAAATTTAAGGTTCATGTCTTAAAGCTATGAATGTCCTATGAATCCATCACCTCTCTTAAATGAAAAATGCTTTAATCACAAAAGAACAAGAAGTACAGGATTTCGAATTCATCTTTGAAACTAGTTGAATTAGTTTGATGTGGTGACAATACTATTTGTTTTCTGAATGAATGCTTGAATAGTGTATATGTCTTTTGAATTTGTTGTTTTAAGAATGTTAAAATTTTTGGCTCTTGAAAGAATGATGGAAAAGGAGAAATGTTATTGAGGATCTGAAAAATCATCAAATTGATTCTTGAAGCAAGAAAAAGCAGTGAATACAAAAAAAATGAAATAATAATAATAATAATAAAGTTGTGATCCAAGGGAAAAAGAGTGTGCTTAAGAATCCTGGACACCTCTAATTGGGGACTCTAGCAAAGCTGAGTCACAATCTGAAAAGGTTCACCCAAGTATGTGTCTGTGGCATGTATGTATCCGGTGGTAATACTGGAAGACAGAGTGCTTTGGGCCACAGCCAAGACTCATAAAGTAGCTATGTTCAAGAATCATCATACTTAACTAGGAGAATCAATAACACTATCTGAGTTCTGAGTTCCTATAGATGCCAATCATTCTAAACTTCAAAGGATAAAGTGAGATGCCAAAACTGTTCAGAAGCAAAAAGCTACTAGTCCTGCTCATCTAATTGGAGCTAAGTTTCTTTGATATTTTGGAGTCTATAGTATATTCTCTTCTTTTTATTCTATTTTGATTTTCAGTTGCTTGGGGACAAGCAACAATTTAAGTTTGGTGTTGTGATGAGCGGATAATTTATACGCTTTTTGGCATTGTTTTTAGTATGTTTTTAGTATATTTTAGTTAGTTTTTATTACATTTTCATTAGTTTTTGGTTAAAATTTACTTTTCTGGGCTTTACTATGAGTCTGTGTGTTTTTCTGTGATTTCAGGTATTTTCTGGCTGAAATTGAGGGACCTGAGCAAAAATCTGATTTAGAGGCTGAAAAGGACTGCAGATGCTGTTGGATTCTGACCTCCCTGCACTCGAAGTGAATTTTCTGGAACTGTAGAAGCCCAATTGGCGCGCTCTCAATTGTGTTGGAAAGTAGAGATCCTGAGCTTTCCAGAAATGTATAATAGTCCATACTTTGCCCGAGATTTGATGGCCCAAACCGGCGTTGCAAATCAGCTTCAGAAATCCCGGCGTTAAACGCCGGAACTGGCACAAAAATTGGAGTTAAACGCCCAAACTGGCATAAAAGCTGGCGTTTAACTCCAGAAAAAGTCTCTACACATGAAAGCTTCAATGCTCAGCCCAAACACACACCAAGTGGATCCCGGAAGTGGATTTTTTCGTCATTTACTCATTTCTGTACACCCTAGGTTACTAGTTCACTATTAATAGGATCTTTTGACATTGTATCTGAACACCATGACACTTTACATGTTTCTCATTGTATCTTCTACTACATGAGTCTCTAAACCCCATGGTTGGGGGTGAGGAGCTCTGCTGTGTCTTGATGGATTAATGCAATTACTACTATTTTTCATTCAATCACGCTTGCTTCTATTCTAAGATATCACTTGTTCCTAAACTTGATGAATATGATGATCCGTGACACTCATCATCATTCTCACCTATGAACGTGTGCCTGACAACCACCTCCATTCTACCTTAGATTGAGTAGATATCTCTTGGGTTCCTTAATCAGAATCTTCATGGTATAAGCTAGAATTGATGGCGGCATTCAAAAGAATCCGGATGGTCTAAACCTTGTCTGTGGTATTCTGAGAAGGATTCAAGGATTGAATGACTGTGACGAGCTTCAAACTCCTGAAGGCTGGGCGTTAGTGACAGACGCAAAAGAATCACTGGATTCTATTCTAACCTGATTGAGAACCGACAGATGATTAACCGTGCTGTGACAGAGCGCGTTGAACATTTTCATTGAGAGGATGGGAGGTAGCCATTGACAACGGTGAAACCCTACATACAGCTTGCCATGGAAGGAGCCTTGCGTGCATGAAGAAGAAGACAGTAGGAAAGCAGAGATTCAGAAGATAGAGCATCTCCAAAATCTCAACCTGTTCTCTATTACTGCAAAACAAGTACCTGTTTCATGTTCTTTTACTTTTCACAATTAAACCTGATAATTTTTGATATCCTGACTAAGAGTTACAAGATAACAATAGCTTGCTTCAAGCCGAAAATCTCCGTGGGATCGACCCTTACTCACGTAAAGTATTACTTGGATGACCCAGTGCACTTGCTGGTTAGTTGTGCGGAATTGCAAAAGTGTGATTGCAATTTCATGCACCACTCCTGTTGAATCTCGGCTTTCCTACTGCCTTCATCCAATCCTTCATACTCTTTTCCATGGCAAGCTGTATGTTCGGGTTTCACCGGTGTCAATGGCTACCTCCCGTTCTCTCAGTGAAAATGGTCCAAATGCGCTGTCACCACACGGTTAATCATCTGTCAGTTCTCCATCATGTTGGAATAGGATCCAGTGATCCTTTTGCGTCTGTCACTACGCCCAACACTCGCGAGTTTGAAGCTCGTCACAGTCATCCCTTCCCAGATCCTACTCGAAATACCACAGACAAGGTTTAGACTTTCTGGATCTCAAGAATGGCCGCCAATAATTCTAGCTTATACCACGAAGACTCTGATCTTTCGGAATGGAGGCTAAGAGATACACGCTCAATCTTAAGTAGAACGGAAGTGGTTGTTAGTCACGCGTTCATAAGTGAGAATGATGATGAGTGTCACGGATCATCACATTCATCAGATTGAGGTGCGAGTGAGTATCTTAGAATAAGAATAAGCATGAATTGAATAGAAGAACAATAGTAATTGCATTAATACTCGAGGAACAGCAGAGCTCCACACCTTAGTCTATGGTGTGTAGAAACTCCACCGTTGAAAATACATAAGTGATGAAGGTAGGCATGGCTGAATGGCCAGCCTCCTAAAACATGAACTGATGGTTCCAAGATTCCAAGATTAAAATACAATAGTAAGAGGTCCTATTTATAATGAAACTAGCCACTAGGGTTTACAGAATTAAGTGAATGATGCAGAAATCCACTTCCGGGCCCACTTGGTGTGTGCTTGGGCTGAGCATTGAGCTTTACACGTGTAGAGGTCTTCCTTGGAGTTAAACACCAGCTTTGGTGCTAGTTTGGGCGTTTAACTCCAACTTTTATGCCAGCTCTGGCGTTTTGATGCTAGAAAAGGGCAGAGAGCTGGCATTTTGATGCCATTTTACGTCATCAAAACTCACACAAAGTATGAACTATTACATATTGCTGGAAAGCCCTAGATGTTTACTTTCCAACGCAGTTGAGAGCGCGCCATTTAGAGTTCTGTAGCTCCAGAAAATCCACTTCGAGTGCAGGAGGTCAGAATCCAACAGCATCTGCAGTCCTTTGTCAGCCTCTGAGTCAGATTTTTGCTCAGGTCCCTCAATTTCAGCCAGAAAATACCTGAAATCACAAAAAACATACAAACTCATAGTAAAGTCCAAAAATGTGAATTTTGCATAAAATCTAATAAAAATATCCCAAAAAGTAGCTAGATCCTACTAAAAACTACCTAAAAACAATGCCAAAAAGCATATAAATTATCCGCTCATCACAATACCAAACCTAAATTGTTGCTTGTCCCCAAGCAACTAAAAACAAAATAGGTTAAAAAGAAGAGAATATACAATGAATCCCAAAGTATCAATGAAACTTAGTCCTAATTAAATGAGCGGGGCTTGTAGCTTTTTGCTTCTGAACAGTTTTGGCATCTCACTTTTTCCTTTGAAATTAAGAATGATTGGCATCTATAGGAACTCAGAATTTCAGATAGTGTTATTAATTCTCCTAGTTTAGTACGTTAATTCTTGAACACAGCTACTTTATGAGTCTTGGCCGTGGCCCTAAGCACTTTGTTTTCCAGTATTACCACCGGATACATGGTGCGCGAAATTGTGAACAATACTTTTCACAACTCTCATAATCCCTGGTCATGAACTCCAAAAAACTTGGTGGTTCAATTCCATGGCATTACACAACTTCGCACAACTAACCAGCAAGTGCACTGGGTCGTCCAAGTAATACCTTACGTGAGTAAGGGTCGATCCCACGTAGATTGTTGCTATGAAGCAAGCTATGGTCATCTTGTAAATCTTAGTCAGGCAGACTCAAATGTATATGGTGATGAACGAAAATATCATAAAAGATAAAGATAGAGATACTTATGTAATTCATTGGTAGGAACTTCAGATAAGCGCATGAAGATGCCTTCCCTTCCGTCTCTCTGCTTTCCTACTGTCTTCATCCAATCCTTCCTACTCATTTCCATGACAAGCTCGTGTAGGGTTTCACCGTTGTCAATGGCTACCTCCCATCCTCTCAGTGAAAGCGATTGCATATGCCCTGTCACGGCATAGAAGAATTCAGCTGTCGGTTCTCGGTCAGGCCGGAATAATATCCATTGATACTTTTGCGTCTGTCACTAACGCCCCGCCTGCTAGGAGTTTGAAGCACGTCACAGTCATTCAGTCATTGAATCCTACTCAGAATACCACAGACAAGGTTAGACCTTCCGGATTCTCCTGAATGCTGCCATCAGTTCTCGCCTATACCACGAAGACTCTGATCTCACGGAATGGCTGGCTCGTTTGTCAGGCGAGCACTCGGTTGTCAGGCGATCAACCATGCATCGTGCAATCAGGAATCCAAGAGATATTCACTAGAGCCTTGGTTGCTTGTAGAACAAAAGTGGTTGTCAGTCACCTTGTTCATAAGTGAGAATGATGATGAGTGTCACGGATCATCACATTCATCAAGTTGAAGAACAAGTGATATCTTAGAACAAGAACAAGTGGAATTGAATGGAAGAACAATAGTAATTGCATTAATACTCGAGGTACAGCAGAGCTCCACACCTTAATCTATGGTGTGTAGAAACTCCACCGTTGAAAATACATAAGCATAAGGTCTAGGCATGGCCGAATGGCCAGCCTCCCAATGATCTAAGATAGCATAAAACGAAGATAGCTACCAAAGTCCTCTAATACAATAGTAAAAGGTCCTACTTATAGATAACTAGTAGCCTAGGGTGTACAGAGATGAGTAAATGACATAAAAATCCACTTCCGGGCCCACTTGGTGTGTGCTTGGGCTGAGCAATGAAGCATTTTCGTGTAGAGACTCTTCTTGGAGTTAAACGCCAGCTTTTATGCCAGTTTGGGCGTTTAACTCCCATTTGAGTGCCAGTTCCAGCGTTTAACGCTGGGATTTCTTGAGGTGACTTTGAACGCCGGTTTGGGCCATCAAATCTTGGGCAAAGTATGGACTATCATATATTGCTGGAAAGCCCAGGATGTCTACTTTCCAACGCCGTTGCGAACGCGCCAATTGGGCTTCTGTAACTCCAGAAAATCCACTTCGAGTGCAGGGAGGTCAGAATCCAACAGCATCTGCAGTCCTTTTCAGTCTCTGGATCAGATTTTTGCTCAGGTCCCTCAATTTCAGCCAGAAAATACCTGAAATCACAGAAAAACACACAAACTCATAGTAAAGTCCAGAAAAGTGAATTTTAACTAAAAACTAATAAAAATATACTAAAAACTCAACTAAAACTATCAAAAACATACTAAAAACAATGCCAAAAAGTGTATAAATTATCCGCTCATCACAACACCAAACTTAAATTGTTGCTTGTCCTCAAGCAACTGAAAATCAAATAAGATAAAAAGAAGAGAATATGCAATGAATTCCAAAAACATCTATGAAGATCAGTATTAATTAGATGAGCGGGGCTTTTAGCTTTTTGTCTCTGAACAGTTTTGGCATCTCACTCTATCCTTTGAAATTCAGAATGGTTGGCCTCTTTAGGAACTCAGAATCCAGATAGTGTTATTGATTCTCCTAGTTAAGTATGATGATTCTTGAACACAGCTACTTTATGAGTCTTGGTCGTGGCCCAAAGCACTCTGTCTTCCAGTATTACCACCGGATACATACATGCCACAGACACATAATTGGGTGAACCTTTTCAGATTGTGACTCAGCTTTGCTAAAGTCCCCAATTAGAGGTGTCCAGGGTTCTTAAGCACACTCTTTTTGCCTTGGATCACAACTTTATTCTTTCTTTTTCTTTCTTCTTCTCTTTCTTTTTTTTTTCGGTTTTCTTCTTTTTTTTTTCACTGCTTTTTCTTGCTTCAAGAATCATTTTTAATGATTTTTCAGATCCTCAGTAACATGTCTTCTTTTTCATCATTCTTTCAAGAGCCAACCTTCATGAACCACAAATTCAAGATACATATGCACTGTTTAAGCATACATTCAGAGAACAAGAGTGTTGCCACCACATCAAAATAATTAAACTATTATAAAATTCAAAATTCATGCAATTCTTTTCTTTTTTCTCAATTAAGCACGTTTTTATTCAAGAAAGGTGATGGATTCATAGGACATTTATAACTTTAAGGCATAGACACTAAGACACTAATGATCACAAGACACAAACATGGATAGACATAAGCATAAAATTCGAAAAACAGAAGAATGAAGAACAAGGAAATCAAAGAACGGGTCCACCTTAGTGATGGCGACTCTTCCTTCCTCTTGAAGATCCTATGGAGTGCTTGAGCTCCTCAATGTCTCTTCCTTGTCTTTGTTGCTCCTCCCTCATGATTCTTTGGTCTTCTCTAATTTCATGAAGGATGATGGAGTGTTCTTGATGCTCCACCCTTAGTTGTCCCATGTTGGAACTTAGTTCTCCTAGAGAGGTGTTCAGTTGCTCCCAATAGTTTTGTGGAGGAAAGTGCATCCCTTGGGGTATCTCAGGGATCTCATGATGAGTAGGGTCTCTTGTGTGCTCCATCCTTTTCTTAGTGATGGGCTTATCCTCCTCAATGGGGATGTCTCCCTCTATGTCAACTCCAACTGAATAACAGAGGTGACAAATGAGATGAGGAAAGGCTAACCTTGCTAAGGTAGAGGACTTGTCCGCCACCTTATAAAGTTCTTGGGCTATAACCTCATGAACTTCCACTTCTTCTCCAATCATGATGCTATGAATCATGATGGCCCGGTCTAGAGTAACTTCGGACCGGTTGCTAGTGGGAATGATTGAGCGTTGAATGAACTCCAACCATCCTCTAGCCATGGGTTTGAGGTCATGCCTTCTCAATTGAACCGACTTGCCTCTTGAATCTCTCTTCCATTGTGCGCCCTCTTCACATATGACTGTGAGGACTTGGTCCAACCTTTGATCAAAGTTGACCCTTCTAGTGTAAGGATGTTCATCTCCTTGCATCATAGGCAAGTTGAACGCTACCCTCACACTTTCTGGACTGAAATCCAAGTATTTCCCCCGAACCATAGTAAGATAATTCTTTGGATCCGGGTTCATACTTTGATCATGGTTCTTTGTGATCCATGCATTGGCATAGAACTCTTGAACCATCAAGATTCCGACTTGTTGAATGGGGTTGGTAAGTACTTCCCAACCTCTTCTTCGGATCTCATGGCGGATCTCCGGATATTCACCCTTTTTGAGTGAAAAGGGGACCTCGGGGATCACCTTCTTCAAGGCTACAACTTCATAGAAGTGGTCTTGATGCACCCTTGAGATGAATCTCTCCATCTCCCATGACTCGGAGGTGGAAGCTTTTGCCTTCCCTTTCCTCTTTCTAGAGGTTTCTCCGGCCTTGGATGCCATAAATGGTTATGGAAAAACGAAAAAGCAACGCTTTTACCACACCAAACTTAAAAGGTTTGCTCGTCCTCGAGCAAAAGAAGAAAGAAGAGAGTAGAAGAAGAAGAAATGAGGGAGAAAGGGATGGCTTTGTACTCGGCCAAAGAAGGGGAGAAGTGGTGTTTAGGTTGTGTGAAAATGAAGGAGTGAAGAAGGGTATTTATAGGAGAGAGGTGAGATGGAGTTCGGCCATTATGGGTGGGTTTGGGTGGGAAAGTGGTTTGAATTTGAATGGAAGGTTAGGTGGGGTTTTATGAAGGATGGATGTGAGTGGTGAAGAGAAAGATGGGATTTGATAGGTGAAGGGTTTTTGGGGAAGAGGTATTGAGGTGATTGGTGAATGGGGGAAGAAGAGAGAGAGTGGTGGTGGGGTCCTGTGGGGTCCACAGATCCTGTGGTGTCAAGGAAAAGTCATCCCTGCACCAAAAGTTGCTCAAAATCACGTTTTGAGCCATTTCTGGCGTTAAACGCCGGGCTGGTGCCCATTCCTGGCGTTTAACGCCAGGTTCTTGCCCTTTTCTGGCGTTTAACGCCAGTCTGGTGCCCCTTTCTGGCGTTAAACGCCCAAAATGGTGCCAGACTGGGCGTTAAACGCCCAACAGCTAACCTCACTGGCGTTTAAACGCCAGCAACATCTTCCTCCAGGGTGTGCTGTTTTTCTTCCTGTTTTTCATTTTGTTTTTGCTTTTTTCATTGATTTTGTGACTTCTCATGATCATCAACCTACAAAAAAAAAGATAAAATAACAAAAGGAAATAGTTAATTATAAAACATTGGGTTGCCTCCCAACAAGCGCTTCTTTAATGTCATTAGCTTGACAGAGGACTCTCATGGAGCCTCACAGATGCTCAGAGTCATGTTGGAACCTCCCAACACCAAACTTAGAGTTTGACTGTGGGGGTTCAACACCAAACTTAGAGTTTGGTTGTGGCCTCCCAACACCAAACTTAGAGTTTGACTGTGGGGGCTCTGTTTGACTCTGATTTGAGAGAAGCTCTTCAAGCTTCTTCTCCATGGTGACAGAGGGATATCCTTGAGCCTTAAACACAAAGGATTCTTCATTCACTTGAATGATCAGTTCACCTCTATCAACATCAATCACAGCCTTTGCTGTGGCTAGGAAGGGTCTGCCAAGGATGATGGATTCATCCATGCACTTCCCAGTCTCTAGGACTATGAAATCAGTAGGGATGTAATGGTCTTCAACTTTTACCAAAACATTCTCTACAAGTCCATAAGCTTGTTTTCTTGAGTTGTCTGCCATCTCTAGTGAGATTTTTGCAGCTTGCACCTCAAAGATCCCTAGCTTCTCCATTACAGAGAGAGGCATGAGGTTCACACTTGACCCTAAGTCACACAGGGCCTTCTTGAAGGTCATGGTGCCTATGGTACAAGGTATGGAAAACTTCCCAGGATCTTGTCTCTTTTGAGGTAATTTCTGCCTAGACAAGTCATCCAGTTCTTTGGTGAGCAAGGGAGGTTCATCTTCCCAAGTCTCATTTCCAAATAACTTGTCATTTAGCTTCATGATTGCTCCAAGGTATTTAGCAACTTGCTCTTCAGTGACATACTCATCCTCTTCAGAGGAAGAATACTCATCAGAGCTCATGAAAGGGAGAAGTAAGTCCAATGGAATCTCTATGGTCTCATTTTGAGCCTTAGATTTCCATGGTTCCTCATTGGGGGACTTAGAGGAGGTTGGTGCACGCCCACTGAGGTCTTCCTCAGTGGCGTCCATCTCCTCTCTTTCCTCTCCATATTCGGCCATGGTTATGGCTTTGCACTCTCCTTTTGTATTTTCTTCTGTGTTGCTTGGGAGAGTACTAGGAGGGAGTTCAGTAATTTTCTTGCTCAGCTGACCCACTTGTCCTTCCAAATTTCTGATGGAGGACCTTGTTTCATTCATGAAACTTTGAGTGGTTTTGATTAGATCAGAGACCATTGTTGCTAAGTTAGAGGTATTCTGCTTAGAACTCTCTGTCTGTTGCTGAGAAGATGATGGAAAAGGCTTGCCATTGCTAAACCTGTTTCTTCCACCATTATTGTTATTGAAACCTTGTTGAGGTCTCTCTTGATTCTTCCATGAGAAATTTGGGTGATTTCTCCATGAAGAATTGTAGGTGTTTCCATAGGGTTCTCCTAGGTAATTCACCTCTTCCATTGAAGGGTTCTCAGGATCATAGGCTTCTTCCTCAGATGAAGCATCCTTAGTACTGCCAGGTGCATTTTGCATTCCAGACAGACTTTGAGAAATCAAATTGACTTGTTGAGTCAATATCTTGTTCTGAGCCAAAATGGCATTCAGAGTGTCAATCTCAAGAACTCCTTTCTTCTGATTAGTCCCATTATTCACAGGATTCCTTTCAGAAGTGTACATGAATTGGTTATTTGCAACCATTTCAATTAGCTCTTGAGCCTCTGCAGGCGTCTTCTTCAGATGAAGAGATCCTCCAGCAGAGCTATCCAAAGACATCTTGGATAGTTCAGAGAGACCATCATAGAAAATACCTATGATGCTCCATTCAGAAAGCATGTCAGAAGGACATTTTCTGATCAATTGTTTGTATCTTTCCCAAGCTTCATAGAGGGATTCTCCATCCTTCTGTCTGAAGGTTTAGACTTCCACTCTAAGCTTACTCCATTTTTGAGGTGGAAAGAACTTTGCCAAGAAGGCATTGACTAGCTTTTCCCAAGAGTCCAGGCTATCTTTAGGTTGTGAGTCCAACCATATTCTAGCTCTGTCTCTTACAGCAAAAGGGAATAGCATCAGTCTGTAGACCTCAGGGTCAACCCCATTAGTCTTGACTGTGTCACAGACTTGCAAGAACTCAGCTAAAAACTGATGAGGATCTTCCATTGGAAGTCCATGGAATTTGCAATTCTGTTGCATTAGAGAAACTAATTGAGGCTTAAGCTCAAAGTTGTTTGCTCCAATGGCAGGGATAGAGATGCTTCTCCCATAGAAGTTGGGAGTAGGTGCAGTAAAGTCACCAAGCACCTTCCTTGCATTGTTGGCATTGTTGTTGTTTTCGGCTGCCATGTGTTCTTCCTCTTTGAAGAATTCGGTCAGGTCCTCTAAAGAGAGTTGTGCTTTGGCTTCTCTTAGCTTTCTCTTCAAGGTCCTTTCAGGTTCAGGGTCAGCTTCAACAAGAATGCCTTTGTCTCTGCTCCTGCTCATATGAAAGAGAAGAGAACAAGAAGATGTGGAATCCTCTATGTCACAGTATAGAGATTCCTTGAGGTGTCAGAGGAAAAGAAAAATAGAAGAAAGAAGGTAGAAGAATTCGAACTTGATGAGATAAAGTTCGAATTGTGCATTAAGAAGGAGTAGTACTCCATAAATAGAAGGATGTGAGAAGGAGGGAAGAGAATTTTCGAAAATTAATTAGAAAGATGTTAAAAACATTTTAAAAATTGATTGATAATTTTCGAAAATTGAAAGTGGAAAAGAAATCAAGTGATTTTTGAAAAAGATTTTGAAATCAGAAATCAAAAAGATTTGATTGAAAACTTATTTTGAAAAAGATGTGATTAAAAAGATATGATTGAAAAAAAAATTTTAATTTGAAAACCATTTTAAAAGATATGTTTTGAAAACAAATTTTTTTTAAAAGATTTGATTTTGAAAATCAATGACTTGTCTAACAAGAAAAGATATGATTCAAACATTAAACCTTCCTCAACAGAAAAGGCAACATAATTGAGATGTTCAATCAAATCATTAATTGTTAGTAAGTATCTTTGAAAAAGGAAAGGAATTGATTTTGAAAACATTTGATTGAAAAGATATGATTTGAAAAAGATTTGATTTTGAAAAGCTTAGAAAACTTGAAAAAAAATGATTTGAAAAAAACAAAATCTTCCCCCTTTGCCATCCTGGCGTTAAACGCCCAGAATGGTATCCATTCTGGCGTTTAACGCCCAAAATGCTACCTCTTTGGGCGTTAAACGCCCAACCAGGTACCCTGGCTGGCGTTTAAACGCCAGTCTGTCTTCTTCACTGGGCATTTTTGAATGCTCAGCTTTTTCTGTATAATTCCTCTGCAGCATGTTCTGAATCTTCAATTCTTTGTATTATTGACTTGAAAAGACATAAATTAAAAAATGTTTTTGGATTTTTAATAATCAAAATGCAACAAGAATGAAATAACAATGCATGCTAGACACCAAACTTAGCAGTTTGCATACTACTGACACTATATGAGATGCATAAACACTCAAGCCAAAAGAATTCAAAGATCAGAGTAAGAAATCATCAAGAATTACTTGAAGATTCTTAAGATACATGAATGAATGTATGCAATTGACACCAAACTTAAGATGAGACTAGTGTCTCAACAAGAAACATAACATATTTTTGGTTTTTATGAAATTTTTTTTTTGATTTTTTCGTGTTTTTCGAAAATTAAGTGGAAAAAGATATCAAAATTCTTAATGAGAATTCCAGGAATCAGTGCAATGCTAGTCTAAGACTCCGGTCCAGGAATTAGACATGGCTTCACAGCCAGCCAAGCTTTCAAAGAAAGCTTCGGTCCAAAACACTAGACATGGCCAAAGGCCAGCCAAGCCTTAGCAGATCACTGCTCCAAAAGCAAGATTGATAAGAATCAACAAGCTCTTGTGATGATAAGTTGAAACCTCGGTCCAATGAGATTAGACATGGCTTCTCAACCAGCCAGATTTCAACAAATCATCATGAAACTCTAGAATTCATCTTCAAGAATTTCGAAAAAAAAATACCTAATCTAAGCAACAAGATGTACCGTCAGTTGTCCAAACTGAACAATCCCTGGCATTGTTACCAAAAGCTTGCTCAAAACTTGAACAATCCCCGGCAACGGCGCCAAAAACTTGGTGCGCGAAATTGTGAACAATACTTTTCACAACTCTCATAATCCCTGGTCATGAACTCCAAAAAACTTGGTGGTTCAATTCCATGGCATTACACAACTTCGCACAACTAACCAGCAAGTGCACTGGGTCATCCAAGTAATACCTTACGTGAGTAAGGGTCGATCCCACGGAGATTGTTGCTATGAAGCAAGATATGGTCATCTTGTAAATCTTAGTCAGGCAGACTCAAATGTATATGGTGATGAACGAAAATATCATAAAAGATAAAGATAGAGATACTTATGTAATTCATTGGTAGGAACTTCAGATAAGCGCATGAAGATGCCTTCCCTTCCGTTTCTCTGCTTTCCTACTGTCTTCATCCAATCCTTCCTACTCATTTCCATGGCAAGCTCGTGTAGGGTTTCACCGTTGTCAATGGCTACCTCCCATCCTCTCAGTGAAAGCGATTGCATATGCCCTGTCACGGCATAGCAGAATTCAGCTGTCGGTTCTCGGTCAGGCCGGAATAATATCCATTGATACTTTTGCGTCTGTCACTAACGCCCCGCCTGCTAGGAGTTTGAAGCACGTCACAGTCATTCAGTCATTGAATCCTACTCAGAATACCACAGACAAGGTTAGACCTTCCAGATTCTCCTGAATGCTGCCATCAGTTCTCGCCTATACCACGAAGACTCTGATCTCACGGAATGGCTGGCTCGTTTGTCAGGCGAGCACTCGGTTGTCAGGCGATCAACCATGCATCGTGCAATCAGGAATCCAAGAGATATTCACTAGAGCCTTGGTTGCTTGTAGAACAAAAGTGGTTGTCAGTCACCTTGTTCATAAGTGAGAATGATGATGAGTGTCACGGATCATCACATTCATCAAGTTGAAGAACAAGTGATATCTTAGAACAAGAACAAGCGGAATTGAATGGAAGAACAATAGTAATTGCATTAATACTCGAGGTACAGCAGAGCTCCACACCTTAATCTATGGTGTGTAGAAACTCCACCGTTGAAAATACATAAGCATAAGGTCTAGGCATGGCCGAATGGCCAGCCTCCCAATGATCTAAGATAGCATAAAACGAAGATAGCTACCAAAGTCCTCTAATACAATAGTAAAAGGTCTTACTTATAGATAACTAGTAGCCTAGGGTGTACAGAGATGAGTAAATGACATAAAAATCCACTTCCGGGCCCACTTGGTGTGTGCTTGGGCTGAGCAATGAAGCATTTTCGTGTAGAGACTCTTCTTGGAGTTAAACGCCAGCTTTTATGCCAGTTTGGGCGTTTAACTCCCATTTGGGTGCCAGTTCCAGCGTTTAACGCTGGGATTTCTTGAGGTGACTTTGAACGCCGGTTTGGGCCATCAAATCTTGGGCAAAGTATGGACTATCATATATTGCTGGAAAGCCCAGGATGTCTACTTTCCAACGCCGTTGAGAGCGCGCCAATTGGGCTTCTGTAGCTCCAGAAAATCCACTTCGAGTGCAGGGAGGTCAGAATCCAACAGCATCTGCAGTCCTTTTCAGTCTCTGAATCAGATTTTTGCTCAGGTCCCTCAATTTCAGCCAGAAAATACCTGAAATCACAGAAAAACACACAAACTCATAGTAAAGTCCAGAAAAGTGAATTTTAACTAAAAACTAATAAAAATATACTAAAAACTCAACTAAAACTATCAAAAACATACTAAAAACAATGCCAAAAAGTGTATAAATTATCCGCTCATCAATACATAAATGCCACAGACACATAACTGGGTGAACCTTTTCAGATTGTGACTCAGCTTTGCTAAAGTCCCCAATTAGAGGTGTCCAGAGTTCTTAATCACACTCTTTTTGCTTTGGATCACGACTTTAACCACTCAATCTCAAGTTTTTCACTTAGACCTGCATGCCACAAGCACATGGTTAGGGACAGCTTGATTTAGCCGCTTAGGCCTGGATATTGTTTGCTTGGCCCTCCTATCCATTAATGCTCAAAGCCTTGGATCCTTTTTACCTTTGCCTTTTGGTTTAAAGGGCTATTGACTTTTTCTGCTTGCTTTTTCTTTTTCTTTTCTCTCTTTTTTTTTTCACTGCTTTTCCTTGCTTCAAGAACCAATTTCATGGTTTTTCAGATTATCAACAATATTTCTCTTTGTTCATCATTCTTTCAAGAGCCAACAACTTTAACATTCATAAACAACAAGATAAAAAACATGCACTGTTCAAGCATTCATTCAAAGAACAAAAAGTATTGCCACCACATCAAACTAATTAAACTAGTGTCAAGATAAAATTTGAAATCCAAGTACTTCTTGTTCTTTTGTAATTAAGCACATGTTTCATTTAAGAGAGGTGAAGGATTCATTTATTCATAGCTTTAAGGCATAGACACTAGACACTAATTATCATGTAGTGAAGACACAAACATAGATAAAACATACAGCCTAAAAATCGAAAACAGAAAAATAAATAGACAAGGAGATTATGGAATGAGTCCACCTTAGTGAGGGTGACGTCTTCCTCTTGAAGGTCTAATGGTGCTCTTGAGCTCTTCTATGTCTCTTCCTTGCTTTTGTTGTTCCTCCCTCATAGCTCTTTGATCTTCTCTAATCTCATAGAGAATGATGGAGTGCTCTTGGTGTTCCACCCTTAATTGTTCCATGTTGTAACTCAAGCTTTCCAAAGAAGTGTTGAGTTGCTCCCAATAATTGTGTGGAGGGAATTGCATCCCTTGAGGCATCTCAGGGATTTCTTGATGAGGGCCCTTCTCATGCTCTTGTTGAATGCCATAAATGGTTATGGAAAAACAAAAAGCAATGCTTTTACCACACCAAACTTAAAATATTTGCCCGTCCTCGAGCAAAAGAAGAAGGAAAGATGTAGAAGAAGAAAAGAATGGAGGAGATGGATGGTGTATAAGGTTTGGGGAAGAGTTAAGGAGGTGATTGGTGAAGGGTATTTGGGTAAGAGTGTTGTAGAAAGGTGTGAAGAGGAGAGAGAGAGAGAGAGAGTTGAGGTTGGTGGGGATCCTGTGGGGTCCACAGATCCTGAGGGGCCAAGGATTTCGCATCCCTGCTCTAATTTGGCATTCACAACGCCTTAGAGTGTAATTCCGGCGTTTAAACGCCAGTTTGCTGCCTTGTTCTGGCGTTTAAATGCCAGCTTTCCTTCCTGTTCTGGCGTCTAAACGCCAGCTTTCCTTCTTGTTCTGGCATCTAAACGCCAGTTTGTTGCCCTACTTTGGCATGTAAACGCCAGTCTGATGCCTTGTTTTGGCATTTAAACACTAGTCTGGTGCCCTGTTCTGGCGTTTAAACGCCCAGAAAGGTGCCTGATTGGGCGTTTAAACGCCCATTTTGGTGCCCTTACTGGCGTTTAAACGCCAGTAAGTCCTTCCTCCAGGGTATGCTATTTTTGACTTCTACTTTATTTTTATGAGTGTCTTTGTGACTTCACATGATCATCAACCTAAAAGAAAACATAAAATAACATAGATAAAATAAAATTAGATAATAAAATAAAATTGGGTTGCCTCCCAATAAGCTCTTATTTAATGTCAATAGCTTGACAGTGAGCACTCATGGAGTTTCACAGATGATCAGAGTATGGTTGAGATCTCTCAACACCAAACTTAGAGTTTGGCTCTGGCCTCCCAACACCAAACTTAGAGTTTGAATGTGGGGGCTCTGTTTGACTTTATATTGGGAGAAGCTCTTCATGCTTACTCTCCATGGTTACAGATGGAGAACCTTGAGTCTTTACTACAAGGCATTCTTCATTCACATGAAGGATCAACTCTCCTCTGTCAACATCAATCACAGCTCTTGCTGTGGCTAGGAAGGGTCTTCCAAGGATGATGGATTCATCCTCATCCCTCCTAGTGTCTAGGATTATGAAATCAGCAGGGAAGTAAAGGCCTTCAACCTTCACTAGCACGTCCTCTACTAGTCCATAAGCCTTTTTCATGGATTTATCTGCTATCTCCAATGAGAATTTGGCAGCCTATACCTCAAAGATTCCTAGTCTCTCCATTACAGAGAGGGGCATCATGTTTATCCCTGACCCCAGGTCACACAGAGCTTTTTCAAAGGTCATGGTGCCTATGGTACAGGGTATTAAGAATTTACCAGGATCTTGTTTCTTTTGAGGTAAATTTTGATGAACCATTGTATTCAGTTCATTGGTGAGCAAGGGGGTTCTTCCTTCCAAGTCTCATTGCCAAACAGCTTGGCATTTAGCTTCATGATTGCTCCTAAATATTGGGCAACTTGCCCTTCAACAATGTCTTCATCCTCTTCAAAAGATGAATAGTCATCAGAGCTCATGAATGGTAAAAGGAGATCCAAGGGAATCTCTATGGTCTTTGTATGAGCTTCAAATTCCTTTGGTTCCTCATTAGGGTATTCCTTACTGACCACTGGACGTTCCCTGAGGGCTTCCTCATTGGGATTCACGTCCTCCTCCTCCTTCTCAGGTTCGGCCATTTTGATTATGTCAATGGCCTTGCACTCTCCCTTGGGATTCTCTTCTGTATTGCTTGGGAGAGTGCTAGGAGGAGTCTCAGTAACTCTTTTACTCAGCTGGCCTACTTGTGCCTCTAAATTTCTAATGGAGGATCTTATTTCAGTCATGAAACTAAGAGTGGCCTTAGATAGATCAGAGACTATATTTGCTAAGCTAGAAGGATTCTGTTCAGAATGCTCTGTCTGTTGTTGAGATGATGATGGGAAAGGTTTGCTATTGCTAAACCTGTTTCTTCCACCATTGTTATTATTGAAGCCTTGCTTCTGTTGATCCTTCCATGAAAAATTTGGATGATTTTTCCATGAAGGATTATAGGTGTTGCCAAAGGCTTCACCCATGTAATTCACCTCTGCCATTGCAGGGTTCTCAGGATCATAAGCTTCTTCTTCAAAAGATGCTTCTTTAGTACTGTTGGATGCATTTTGCAATCCATTCAGACTCTGAGAAATCAAATTGACTTGTTGAGTCAACATTTTGTTCTGAGCCAATATGGCATTCAAAGCATCAACTTCAAGAACTCCTCTCTTTTAAGGCGTCCCATTACTCACAGGATTTCTCTTAGAGGTATACATGAATTGGTTATTTGCAACCATTTTAATAAGTTCCTAAGCTTTGTAGGGGTTTTCAGATGAAGAGATCCTCCTGCAGAATGGTCCAATGACATTTTTGACAACTCAGACAGACCATCATAGAATATACATATGATGCTCCATTCTGGAAGCATGTCAGTAGGACACCTTTTGATCAGTTGCTTATATCTCTCCCAAGCTTCATAGAGGGATTCACCTTCCTTCTGTCTGAAGGTTTGGATTTCCACTCTAAGCTTGCTCATCTTTTGAGGTGAAAAGAATTTGGCCAAGAAAGCACTGACCAGCTTATCCTAAAAGTTCAGGCTTTCCTTAGGTTGTGAATCCAACCATGTTCTAGCTCTGTCTCTTACAGCAAAAGGGAAAAGCATAAGCTTGTAGACTTCAGGATCAACTCCATTGATCTTAGCAGTATCACAGATCTGCAAGAACTCAATTAAGAACTGATAAGGGTCTTTTGATGGAAGTCCATGAAACTTGCAGTTCTGTTGCAGTAGAGAAACTAATTGAGGCTTTAGCTCAAAATTGTTTGCTCCTATGGCAGGGATTGAGATGCTTCTTCGATAGAAGTTGGAAGTTGGTGTAGTAAAATCACCAAACATCTTCCTTGCATTGTTGTTTGGTTTGGCCATAATTGTTTCTTTTGCTGCTTCCTTTTCAAACATTTTAATGAGGTCTTCTTCAGAGTTTTGTACTTTAGCTGCTCTTAGCTTCCTCTTCAGAGTCCTTTCAGGTTCAGGATCAGCTTCAACAAGTATGCCTTTATCTTTGTTCCTGCTCATATGAAAGAGAAGAAAATAAAGAAAATATGGAATCCTCTATGTCACAGTATAGAGATCCCTTAAGGTGTCAGAGGAAAATAAGAACAGAAGAAGGAGGTAGGTAAGGAAGAATTCGAACACACAAAGAGAGATGGAGTTCAAATTGACAATGGAGGAGGAATGTTAGTGTTTGAATAGAAAAAGATAAGAGAGGGGGAAGAATTTTTGAAAATAAAATTTAAAATAAATTTTTGAAAAAAATTGGTTGTGGTTTTGAAAAAGATAAGAAATAGTCAAACAAAAAAAAGTCAATTAGTTAGTTGAAAAAGATTTAAAAATCAAATTTTGAAAAGATAAGAAGTTAGAAAAGATTTTGAAATTGATTTTGAAAAAGATATGATTTGAAAAAGATATGTTTGAAAAGATATGATTGAAATTTATTTTGAAAAAGATTTGAAAAGGAAATTAAAAAGATTTGATTTTTTTTTGAAAAAGATATGTTTTAAAGATATGATTTTGAAAAAGATATGATTGAAAATATTTTATTTGAAAAAGATTTGATTTTAAAAATAAAATTCCCCTCCTTGTGTCATCTTGGCGTTAAACGCCCAGGAGCTGCATGTTTTGGGCGTTTAACGCCCAATTGCTGCATGATTTGGGTGTTTAAACTCCCAGCCAGGTACCCTGGCTGGCGATTGAATGCCAGTTTTCCTTCCTTACTGGGCGTTTAAATGCCCAACCAGGTACCCTGGCTGGCGTTTAAACGCCAGTTTTCCTTCTTCACTAGGTATTTTGAATGCCCAGCTTTTTCTCTGTAAATCCTCTACTTTATGTTCTTGGATCTTCATTTTGCTATATCCTTTATTCAAGAAGATATATTTTCACTTTTGAAAAACAACAAAATGAGTCAAAACATATAATTCTTGGATCAAAACACAAGATATATGCAAGAACATTATGAATGTCGAGATGAACACCAAGAACAATCATGAAGATCAAGATGAACATCAAGAACTTAGTTTTCCATAAAAGAAAACTTGTAAGACACATGTTCCGAGGGTTACCTGAAACTGTAGGTCGATCTCGGACGAGATCTTCTGTGCTGGTCGGAGCCAACGTGTCTGGCAGGTGTATTGCGGCCGAAGCTGGTGTGTTCGACTTGTGGAATTGAGAATGCTGCTAATCCCTTATCACCGAAGGGTGGGGGGTACCTGCAAGGGACTCTGATGCTTAAGTTAGCAAGGGTATTAAACAGGTAATGAGTAGAATCAGAGTATGAGTTATACCTGGGTGCTCCAGTGTATTTATAATGGTGAGGAGTGACCTCTCTGGAGAAAAGATAGTTATCTTATCTTATCTTATCTTATCTTATCTTATCTTTGAGTGAAGTCATCTTATCTTTAGGGGAACCGCCTTTATCTTTCTGGGCTTTGGCTGCCTTTAGATTGGGCTGTGTTCCTTCATTTTGGGCCTGCTTTGGGCTCCTTTGGCGATTTGGCCGAGCTCTTTGAGAAGAGGTCGGATAGTCTGACCTGAAGAGGTCGGTCGGCTTATCGCTAAACATCCCGGGTCGGACCGCTTGACCCAGGGTATGAACAATGCCCCTGCTTGAGTTCGATCTTTCCATGAGATCGTGCTTTTCAGAGCTTCGATCTCTTTGGAAGTCGTGCTCAAGCATCTGTCTGGCTTGTTTCTTCATTGATTTGCAATCTTTGTAGATTTTCTAGAGGTTTGGTACTTCACAGTCCAACCTCTTTTGAGTGGTAGTGTGGGTTTTCCACCCTTGTCTTCTGGATCACGCCTTGCTTTAAGTTTGTGTTGACAACCCTTTGCTTTGGCGAAGTTATCCTTGCGGCTTGATATCCGGGCTTTTAGTGACTTGTCCAATGACCTTTTTTTTAGTCTTGGATGATGTTCATAGCCCTGTTTGAGATTGTGCCTTCTTTGAGTGGAGTTGTATCCCTTTTTGCTAAGCACATTTGAGCCTTAAGTTGTTTCCCAACCTTTTGGCTTGTTCTTTTTTGAAGTCATACTTGCGCCTCTTCTTTAGCTGACATCGACCTGTATGACTTTGCCCCTGCTTGAGTTCGGACTTTTTCCGTGAGACCGTGCTTTCAGAGTTTCGATCTCTTTGAGGAAGTCGTGCTCAAGCATCCTGACTTTGGTCGATCTTAAGTAGTTTCTCCTTTGTGCGAGTCTGGTATTGCCCCCTTTTAGTTTGTTGAGGGGACTTTTCAGCCTTCTTCTGACTTGTTTGTCTTCACTGCTCGGGCTTTTTAGTCATAATCCAACAACTTTTTAGGTAGTGTTCTGATGGGGAACCTTTTTATAGTCTGTTTGGATGACTTTTTAGTGCTGTTTTGATTTGTGCTTTTGCCTTTTAAGTAGTGTCTTTTTTCAAGACTTCGTACCTTTTAGCAAAGCATTCCTGGCCTTCGTCTGGCCGTTTGCAAGATGTCTTTGTCCCTTTTTGTGGATATTTGTAGAGTGTCGGTACTTTGTTGTCCGACCTCTCTTGATCACTTATGGTTTTGTCCACTTTCTGCTTGGTCGAGGTGGTTCTTGGGGCTAACTTGTTCGACGACTTTTTAGTGTTCTCATAGAATACTTTTTAGTCATTCTGAACAATTTTGATAGCCTTGTCGTGGAGCCGTGGCTTTTTGGGCGGAGCTAGTTTTTCGTTGGTCCGACTTCTTTTTGTCGGTCCAAGCTGTAGCTTTCATTGGTTCGACTTCTTCTTGTCGGTCCAAGCTGTGGCTTTCGTTGGTCCGACTTTGTCGGTCCAAACTGTAGCTTTCGTTAGTCCGATTTCTTTTTGTTGGTCCAAGCTGTAGCTTTCGTTGGTCCGACTTCTTCTTGTCGGTCCAAGCTATAGCTGTCGTTGGTCCGACTTCTTCTTGTCGGTCTTTTCTGAGTTATGTCTGTAATCCTCTTTCTTAGACCTTGTTCAGGTCTCTTTCAGGGATTTCTTTTATAACTTTGTTGTTTGGGCCGACTTTGTCATGTCGGGCTTCCTAACTTATTTCTATAATCCTCTTTCTTGGACCTTGTTCAAGTCTCTTTCAGGGATTACTTTTATAACTTTTTGTAGTGGGCCGACTTCGTCCTGTCGGGCTCTTCTAAGTTATTTCTGTAGTCCTCTTTCTTGGACCTTTGTTAGGTCTCTTTCAGGGATTACTTTTATAACTTATCTTGTAGGAGACCGACTTCGTTAAGTCGATCTCTTTTAAGTTATTTTTGTAATCCTCTTTCTTGGACCTTTGTTAGGTCTCTTTCAGGGATTACTTTTATAACTTGTTTTGTAGGAGACCGACTTCGTTAGGTCGATCTCTTCTAAGTTATAGCAATTCCTCTTTAATAGGGTTGGCCAGACCTCTTTCCAGGGATTTGCTGATAACTTGGGTTGACTTGGTCCGACTTTTTAGTGTTGGCCAGTCTTTTTAAGTTATTATATAGCAATCCATAAGATCTCGTCAGGTTCTTTTTGGGATCACTTTCGATAACTTCTTGCATTATTCTGTGTTCATCTTTGCCGATTTGTAAATGGTGGTTTCTGTCCCGGTTTGATTGTCCTTTAGGTGAATCACGTTTTCACCTTTGTCGGATGATCATTCCTATCGAGATCGTACAGTGAATCTGTTCTTCACTTTCTGTCGATTTGTTGCTTTATAATCGGACGATGAATGCTTCAGATTAATGCGTCTTGGTTGAGCAGTGAATTTTGATTTTCACTTTGTCGACCTTTGTCGAAATCAAACGATGAATTTGGTTTTCATCGTGGTCGGGCGGTGAAGTTGGTTTTCACCTTGCTGACCTGTCGCTTTGAAATCGGACGATGAATTTGGTTTTCATCTCGTCAACTTTGTCGTGATCGGGTGGTGAATTTGGTTTTCACCTTGCCGACCTTTGTCGTAATCGGGCGGTGAATTTGGTTTTCACCTTGCCGACCTGTCGTGATCGGACGTCTTGGTAGGAAACTATTTAGGGAATCTGCGAACTTTTAAACAATAAAATGAAGATATGAATAAGAATGTGTACATGTTAGTGCTTACCCTTCTAGCTCTCGCCCCTCGAGGTCGGACATTTTGTGGTGACCTTTCCCCAGTACTTCCGTGACTTGGCAGGGTCCTTTCCAATTAGCTGCTAGCTTTCCCTCTCCCGGTCGACTTGTTCCGATATCATTTCGGATTGGGATGAGGTCATTATTGGCGAAGCTTCTTTGCACTACCTTTTGTTTGTACCTTAAAGCCATGCGACGTTTTAACACTTCTTCCCTGATTTGAGCTATTTCTCAGACTTCTGGGAGTAGGTCAAGCTCTTTCCCTTTGGATTTGGGAGTTGACCTCTTTATTGTAGAGGATCATTCTGGGGGATTGGTGGACGAAATTGTGATTCCTTTGTTACTGTATTTTGTAAAATTCATTGCTTTTTTTAACTATGTGTGGACACAACTCCGTTCAACTTAACCAGCAAGGGTACTGGGTCATCCAAGTAATACCTTACGTGAGTAAGGGTCGATCCCACAGAGATTGTTGGTATGAAGCAAGCTATGGTCACCTTGTAAATCTCAGTTAGGCAGATTAAATGGTTATGGGTTTCGAAAATTAATAATAAATAGAAAATAAAAAGGGATAGAAATACTTATGTAAATCAATAGTGGGAATTTCAGATAGGCGTGTGAAGATGCTAGAATCCTTTCGAATCTCTACTTTCCTATTGCTTTCATCCAGTCCTTCTTACTCCTTTCCATGGCAAGCTGTATGTAGGGCATCACCATCATCAATGGCAACTTTTAATCCTCTCGGGAAAATGGTCCTATGCGCTGTCACTGCACGGCTAATCGTCTGGAGGCATCACCCTTGTTGATAGCTACATCCCATCCTCTCAGTGAAAATGATCCAAATGCTCTGTCACAGCATGGCTAATCATCTGTCGGTTCTCAATCAGGTTGGAGTAGAATCACTTGATTCTTTTGCGTTTGTCATCACGCACAGCCTTCAGGAGTTTGAAGCTCGTCACAGTCATTCAATACCAGAATCCTACTCGGAATACCACAGACAAGGTCAGACTTTCCGGATTCCCGGGATCCTACTCGGAATACCACAGACAAGGTTAGACTTTCCGGATCCCCATGAATGCCGCCATCTATCTAGCTTATACCACGAATATTCTGTTGGGGAATCTAAGAGATATGCGGCCGGCCTAAGGTAGAACGGAAGTGGTTGTCAGTCACGCACGTTCATAAGTGAGAATGATGATGAGTGTCACGGATCATCACATTCATCAAAGTGTTGTGCAACGTATATCTTGGAATAAGAATAAAAGAGAATTGAATAGAAAGTAATAGTAATTGTATTGAAACTTGAGGTACAGCAGAGCTCCACACCCTTAATCTATGGTGTGCAGAAACTCCACCGTTGAAAATACATAAGTGAAGGGTTCAGGCATGGCCGAATGGCCAGCCCCCTAAAACGTGATCAATGGCCTCCTAAGATGAAGAATAAAACAAAACTGAGACCAAAGATGAAACGTGGTCAAAAAGACTACTAATACATTAGTAGAAAGTCTTATTTATACTAAACTAGCTACTAGGGTTTACATGAGTAAGTAATTGATGCATAAATCCACTTCCGGGGCCCACTTGGTGTATGCTTGGGCTGAGCTTGATCTATCCACGAGCTGAGGCTTTTCTTGGAGTTGAACTCCAAGTTATAACGTGTTTTGGGCGTTCAACTCCGGATCATGACGTGTTTCTGGCGTTTAACTCCAGACAGCAGCGTGTACTTGGCGTTCAACGCCAATTTACGTCATCAATTTCCGAATAAAGTTTAAACTATTATATATTGCTGGAAAGCTCTAGATGTCTAATTTCCAACGCCGTTGAGAGCGCACCATTTGGAGTTCTGTAGCTCCAGAAAATCCATTTAGAGTGCAGGGAGGTCAGATTCCAACAGCATTAGCAGTCCTTTTGTCAGCCTTTTTTCAGAGTTTTGCTCAAGTCCCTCAATTTCAGCCAGAAATTATCTGAAATCACAGAAAAATACACAAACTCATAGTAAAGTCCAGAAATGTGAATTTAACATAAAAACTAATGAAAACATCCCTAAAAGTAGCTTGAACTTACTAAAAACTACCTAAAAACAATGCCAAAAAGCGTATAAATTATCCGCTCATCACAACACCAAACTTAAATTGTTGCTTGTCCCCAAGCAACTGAAAATCAAATAGGATAGAAAGAAGAGAATATACTGTGAATTTCAAAATATCAATGAATATTAATTCTAATTAGATGAGCGGGACTTGTAGCTTTTTGCTTCTGAACAGTTTTGGCATCTCACTTTTTTCTTTGAAGTTTAGAATGATTGGCTTCTCTAGGAACTTAGAATTTCGGATAGTGTTATTGACTTTCCTAGTTAAGCATGTTGATTCTTGAACACAGCTACTTATGAGTCTTGGCCGTGGCCCTAAGCACTTTGTTTTCCAGTATTACCACCGGATACATAAATGCCACAGACACATAACTGGGTGAACCTTTTCAGATTGTGACTCAGCTTTGCTAGAGTCCCCAGTTAGTGGTGTCCAGAGCTCTTAAGCACACTCTTTTGCTTTGGATCATGACTTTAACCACTCAGTCTCAAGCTTTTCACTTGGACCTTCATGACACAAGCAATTGGTTAGGGACAGCTTGAATTAGCCGCTTAGGCCTGGATTTTATTTCCTTGGGCCCTCCTATCCATTGATGCTCAAAGCCTTGGATCCTTTTTACCCTTGCCTTTTGGTTTTAAGGGCTATTAGCTTTTTCTGCTTGGCTTTTCTTTCTCTCTTTTTTTTTTGCCATTTTTTTTCTTTTTTTCGCCAGCTTTTTGCTTTTTCACTGCTTTTTCTTGCTTCAAGAATCAATTTCCATGATTTTTCAGATCATCAATAACATTTCTCTTTGTTCATCATTCTTTCAAGAGCCAACAGTTTTAACATTCATAAACAACAAGATCAAAAATATGCACTGTTCAAGCATTCATTCAGAAAACAAAAAGTATTGTCACCACATCAATATAATTAAATTAAATTCAAGGATAAATTCAAAATTCATGTACTTCTTGTTCTTTTGAATTAAAACATATTTCATTTAAGAGAGGTGAAGGATTAATGGATTTGATTCATAGCTTTAAGACATAGTTACTACATACTAATGATCATGAAGTAGAGACACTAAGCATAGATAAACATAACATGGGAACCGAAAAACAGAAAGAAATAAGAACAAGGAATGAATCCACCTTAGTGGCGTCTTCTACTTGAAGGACCAACAATGTCCTTAAGCTCTTCTATGTCCCTTCCTTGCCTTTGTTGCTCCTCCCTCATTGCTCTTTGATCTTCTCTTATTTCTTGGAGAATGATGGAGTGCTCATGATGTTCCACCCTTAATTGTTCCACATTGTGGCTCAAATCTTCTAAGGAAGTGTTGAGTTGTTCCCAATAGTTGTTGGGAGGAAAGTGCATCCCTTGAGGCATCTCAGGGATTTCTTGATGATGAGCTTCCTCATGCATCTCTTGAGAACCGTGAAGGGTCTCTCTTGCTTGCTCCATCCTCTTCTTGGTGATGGGCTTATCCTCTTCAATGGAGATGTCTCCTTCTATGATAACTCCAGCTGAGTAACATAGATGGCAAATAAGGTGAGGAAAAGCTAGCCGTGCCATAGTGGAGGGCTTGTCGGCTATTTTGTAGATTTCATTGGAGATGACCTCATGAACTTCTACTTCCTCTCCAATCATGATGCTATGAATCATGATGGCCCGATCTACAGTAACTTCAGATCGGTTGCTAGTGGGAATGATGGAGCGTTGAATGAACTCCAACCATCCTCTAGCTACAGGCTTAAGGTCCAGTCTTCTTAGTTGGACTGGCTTGCCTTTGGAGTCTCTCTTCCATTGAGCTCCTTCCACACATATGTCTGTAAGGACTTGGTCCAACCTTTGATTAAAGTTGACCCTTCTAGTGTAGGGGCGTTCATCTCTTTGCATCATGGGCAAGTGGAATGCCAATCTCACATTCTCCGGACTAAAATCTAAGTATTTCCCCCGAACCATTGTGAGATAATTCTTTGGACTCGGGTTCATACTTTGATCATGGTTCCTAGTGATCCATGCATTGGCATAGAACTCTTGAACCATTAAGATTCTGACTTGTTGCATGGGGTTGGTTAGGACTTTCCAACCTCTTCTTCGGATTTCATGTCGGATCTCCGGATACTCATTTTTCTTGAGCTTGAAAGGGACCTCAGGGATCACCTTCTTCTTTACCACAACATCATAGAAGTGGTCTTGATGGTAATGGAAAAACAAAAAGCTTATGCTTTTACCACACCAAACTTAAAATATTGCTCGCCCTCGAGCAAGAGAAGAAAGAAGAGAAGAAGAAGAAGAAGAAGAAAATGGAGGAGAGTGAGGGGAGATGGATTCGGCCAAGGTATAGTAGAGGGGGTAGTGTTGTGTGAAAATGAAGTGGAATGGAAGGGTATATATAGGGAGAGGGGAGAGGGTAGGTTCGGCCATTTAGGGTGGGATTGGGTGGAAAAATGTTTTTGAATTTTGAAGGTAGGTGGGGTTTATGGGGAAGAGTGGATGGATGTGAGTGGTGAATAAGTGATTGGGAAGAGAGATTGAGGTGATTGGTGAAGGGTTTTTGGGAAGTGTGACATGGGGAAGAGTAAAATAGGATTAGGAGGTAAGGTGGGAATATAGTAGGTGGGGATCCTGTGGGGTCCACAGATCCTGAGGTGATCCTGTGGGGTCCACAGATCCTGAAGTGTCAAGGAATTCCATCCCTGCACCAAATAGGCATGTAAAATGCCTTTGCACACCATTCTGGCGTTTAAACGCCGAGTGGTGCACGTTCTGGGCGTTCAACGGCCATGTAAAGCATGTTTCTGGCGTTGAACGCCAGTTTCATGCTTGTTACTGGCGTTCAGCGCCAGCTTTTCTTCTAGGCACATTCCTGGCGTTCAGCGCCAGAATGTTGCTTGTTTCTGGCGTTGAACGCCAGCCTGTGCTTCCTCCAGGGTGTGATTTTTCTTCTGCTTTTTTTTATTCTGTTTTTAATTTTTATATTTTTTTGTGACTCCACATGATCATGTACCTAATAAGACACAAAATAACAATAAAATAAAATAAAATAAAAATTAGATAAATAAAATTGGGTTGCCTCCCAACAAGCGTTTCTTTAATGTCAATAGCTTGACAGTGAGCTCTCATGGAGCCACAAGGTGATCAGGTCAATGTTGTATAGTCCCAACACCAAACTTAGAGTTTGGATATGGGGTCTTAACACCAAACTTAGAGTTTGGTTGTGGCCTCCCAACATCAAACTTAGAGTTTGACTGTGGGGGCTCTTCTTGACTCTGAACTGAGATAAGCTCTTCATGCTTACTCTCTTTTGTCACAGAGGGATGACCCTGTGCCTTAAACACAAGGTAGTCCCCATTCAATTGAAGGACTAATTCACCTCTGTTGACATCTATCACAGCTCCTGCTGTGGCTAGGAAAGGTCTTCCAAGGATGATGCATTCATCCTCTTCCTTCCTAGTGTCTAAGATTATGAAATCAGCAGGGATGTAAAGGCCTTCAACCTTTACTAACACGTCCTCTACTATTCCATAAGCTTGTCTCAATGACTTGTCTGCCAATTGTAATGAGAACAAGGCAGGTTGTACCTCAATGATCCCCAGCTTCTCCATTATAGAGAGTGGCATAAGATTTATCCCTGACCCTAGATCACATAGAGCTTTTTCAAAGGTCATGGTGCCTATGGTACAAGGTATTAAGAAATTGCCAGGATCTTGTCTCTTTTGAGGTAAAATTTGCTGAATCCAGGTATCCAGTTCACTAATGAGCAAAGGAGGTTCACTTTCCCAAGTCTCATTACCAAACAACTTGGTATTCAGCTTCATAATAGCTCCTAAATATTGAGCAACTTGCTCTCCAGTCACATCTTCATCCTCTTCAGAGGAAGAATAGTCTTCAGAGCTCATGAATGGCAGAAGAAAATTTAATGGAATCTCTATGGTCTCTATATGAGCCTCAGATTCCTTTAGATCCTTAATAGGAAACTCCTTCTTGCTTAAGGGACGTCCCAGGAGGTCTTTCTCACTAGGATTTTCGTCCTCCTCCTCCCTTGTGCATTCGGCCATATTGATTATATCAATGGCCTTGCACTCTCCTTTTGGATTCTCTTCTGTATTGCTTGGGAGAATACTGGGAGGAGTTTCAATGACTTTCTTACTCAGCTGGCCCACTTGTGCCTCCAGATTTCTGATAGAGGATCTTGTTTCACTCATGAAACTGAAAGTGGCCTTTGACAGATCAGAGACTAGATTGGCTAAATTAGAGGTGTTTTGTTTAGAATTCTCTGTCTGTTGCTGAGAAGATGATGAAAAAGGCTTGCCATTGCTCAGCCTATTGCGTCCACCATTGTTAAAGCCTTGTTGAGGCTTTTGTTGATCCTTCCATGAGAAATTTGGATGATTTTTCCATGATGAGTTATAGGTGTTTCTATAAGGTTCACCCATGTAATTAACCTCTACCATGGCAGGGTTCTCAGGATCATAAGCTTCTTCAGAAGCTGCCTCTTTAGTACTGTTGGATGCATGTTGCCATCCATTCAGATTTTGAGAGATCATGTTGACTTGTTGAGTCAACACTTTGTTCTGAGCCAATATGGCATTCAGAGCATCAATTTCAAGAACTCATTTCTTCTGAGGTATCCCATTATTCACGGAATTCCTCTCAAAAGTGTACATGAATTGGTTGTTTGCAACCATGTCAATGAGTTCTTGAGCCTCTTCAGGCATTTTCTTTAGGTGAATGGATCCACCTGCAGAATGATCCAATGACATTTTCGAAAATTCAGATAGACCATAATAGAATATATCTAATATGGTCCATTCTGAAAACATGTCAGACGGACATCTTTTGGTCAGCTGCTTGTATCTTTCCCAAGCTTCATAGAGGGATTCTCCATCTTTTTGTTTGAAGGTTTGAACATCCACTCTCAGCTTGATCAGCTTTTGAGGAGGAAAGAATTTATCCAAGAAGGCTGTGACTAGCTTATCCCAGGAGTCCAGGCTATCCTTGGGTTGTGAATCCAACCATATTCTAGCTCTGTCTCTTACAGCAAAAGGGAAAAGCATGAGTCTGTAGACTTCCGGATCAACTCCATTCGTCTTTACAGTCTCACAGATCTGCAAGAACTCAGTTAAAAACTGATAAGGATCTTTAGATGGAAGTCCATAAAACTTGCAGTTTTGTTGCATTAAGGCAACTAGCTGAGGTTTCAGCTCAAAGTTGTTGGCTCCAATGGCAGGAATGGAGATGCTTCTTCCATCAAATTTGGACGTTGGCTTTGTAAAGTCACCAAGCATTCTCCTTGCATTATTATTATTTTCGGCTGCCATCTCCTTCTCTTGTTCGAAAATTTTTGAAAGGTTGTTTCTGGATTGTTGTAATTTAGTTTCTCTTAGTTTCCTTTTCAGAGTCCTTTCAGGTTCAGGATCAATTTCAACAAGAGTGCCTTTTTCCCTGTTCCTGCTCATATGAAAGAGAAGAAAACAAGAAAAGAAGAGGAATCCTCTATGTCACAGTATAGAGATTCCTTTATGTTAGTAGAAAAAGAAAGGGGAGAAGAATGCAGAAGAGTAGGTTCGGATATTTAGATGGAGAGAGGTGAAGAGAAGTGTTAGTAATTAAATAATTAAATAGAATAAGAAAAGAGAGGGAAAATTTCGAAAATAATTTTGAAAAAAGGGATTAGTATTTTTGAAAATTAGAGATAAAATGTAATTAAAATTAAAACATGAAACAATTAGTTAATTAAAAAAGATTTTTGAAAAAGGGGTGAGATATTTTCGAAAATTAGAGAGGAAAGAGTAGTTAGGTGGTTTTGAAAAAGATAAGAAACAAACAAAAAGTTAATTAGTTAGTTGAAAAAGATTTTAAAATTAAATTTTAAAAAGATTAGAAGATAAGAAGTTAGATAAGATATAAAAGATAAGATAAAAATTTTAAGAAAAAGATATTTTGAAAAAGATTTAATTTTTAAAATGACTTAACTAACAAGAAACTACAAGATAAGATTCTAGAATTTAAAGATTGAACCTTTCTTAACAAGAAAGTAACAAACTTCAAATTTTTGAATCAATCACATTAATTGTTAGCATATTTTCGAAAATATGACATAAAAGATAAGAAAAAGATTTTGAAAAATAATTTTTAAAATTTTCGAAAATAAGAAAAAAAATGGAAAAGATATGATTTTTGAAAAAGATTTTGAAAAGATAAGATTTTTAAAATTGAAATTTTGACTTGACTTGTAAGAAACAACTAATTTTGAAAATTTTTGACTAAGTCAACCCAAAATTTCGAAAATTTGGAGAGAAATAAGGAAAAGATATGTTTTTGATTTTTGAATTTTTCAATTATGAGAGAGAAAAACACAAACATGACCCAAAACATAAAAATTTTGGATCAAACACATAATGCATGCAAGAACACTATGAATGTTAAGATGAAAACCAAGAACACTTTGAAGATTATGATGAACATCAAGAACATATTTTTGAAAAATTTTTTATGCAAAGAAAACATGCAAGACACCAAACTTAGAAATCTTTAATGCATGGACTCTAACAAACGAAAAATGCATATGAAAAACAACAAACAACACAAAATAAGAAAACATCAAGATCAAACAAGAAGACTTGTCAAGAACAACTTAAAGATCATGAAAAACACTATGAATGCATGAGATTTTCGAAAAATGCAAGAAAAAAATTTTTTAAGCATGCAATTGACACCAAACTTAAAAATTTACTCAAGACTCAAACAAGAAACACAAAATATTTTTGGTTTTTATGATTTTCTAATTTTTTTGTATTTTTATTAATTTTTTTTCGAAAATATTCTTTAGAAAAATGAAAATAAGAGAAAAATTTTGAAAACTTTTTGAAAAGAAAATAAAAAGAAAATTACCTAATCTGAGCAACAGGATGAACCGTCAGTTGTCCATACTCGAACAATCCTCGGCAACGGCGCCAAAAACTTGGTGGACGAAATTGTGATTCCTTTGTTATTGTATTTTGTAAAATTCATTGCTTTTTTTAACTATGTGTGGACACAACTCCGTTCAACTTAACCAGCAAGTGTACTGGGTCATCCAAGTAATACCTTACGTGAGTAAGGGTCGATCCCACAGAGATTATTGGTATGAAGCAAGCTATGGTCACCTTGTAAATCTCAGTTAGGCAGATTAAATGGTTATGGGTTTCAAAAATTAATAATAAATAGAAAATAAAAAGGGATAGAAATACTTATGTAAATCAATAGTGGGAATTTCAGATAGGCATGTGAAGATGCTAGAATCCTTTCGAATCTCTACTTTCCTATTGCTTTCATCCAGTCCTTCTTACTCCTTTCCATGGCAAGCTGTATGTAGGGCATCACCATCATCAATGGCTACTTTTAATCCTCTCGGGAAAATGGTCCTATGCGCTGTCACTGCACGGCTAATTGTCTGGAGGCATCACCCTTGTTGATAGCTACATCCCATCCTCTCAGTGAAAATGATCCAAATGCTCTGTCACAGCATGGCTAATCATCTGTCGGTTCTCAATCAGGTTGGAGTAGAATCCCTTGATTCTTTTGCATTTTCATCACGCCCAGCCTTCAGGAATTTGAAGCTCGTCACAGTCATTCAATACTGAAATCCTACTCGGAATACCACAGACAAGGTTAGACTTTCCGGATTCCCGGGATCCTACTCGGAATACCACAGACAAGGTTAGACTTTCTGGATCCCCATGAATGCCTCCATCTATCTAGCTTATACCACGAAGATTCTATTGGGGAATCTAAGAGATATGCGCCCGGCCTAAGGTAGAACGAAAGTGGTTGTCAGTCACGCGTGTTCATAAGTGAGAATGATGATGAGTGTCACGGATCATCACATTCATCAAAGTGTTGTGCAACGTATATCTTGGAATAAGAATAAAAGAGAATTGAATAGAAAGTAATAGTAATTGTATTGAAACTTGAGGTACAGTAGAGCTCCACACCCTTAATCTATGGTGTGCAGAAACTCCACCGTTGAAAATACATAAGTGAAGGGTTCAGGCATGGCCGAATGGCCAGCCCCCTAAAACGTGCTCAATGGCCTCCTAAGATGAAGAATAAAACAAAACTGAGACCAAAGATGAAACGTGGTCAAAAAGACTACTAATACATTAGTAAAAAGTCTTATTTATACTAAACTAGCTACTAGGGTTTACATGAGTAAGTAATTGATGCATAAATCCACTTTCGGGGCCCACTTGGTGTATGCTTGGGCTGAGCTTGATCTATCCACGAGCTGAGGCTTTTCTTGGAGTTGAACTCCAAGTTATAACGTGTTTTGGGCGTTCAACTCCGGATCATGACGTGTTTCTGGCGTTTAACTCCAGACAGCAGCGTGTACTTGGTGTTCAACGCCAATTTACATCGTTAATTTCCGAATAAAGTATAGACTATTATATATTGCTGGAAAGCTCTGGATGTCGACTTTCCAACGCCGTTGAGAGCGCGCCATTTGGAGTTTTGTAGCTCTAGAAAATACATTTTGAGTGCAGGGAGGTCAGATTCCAACAGCATCAGCAGTCCTTTTGTCAGCCTTTTTTCAGAGTTTTGCTCAAGTCCCTCAATTTCAGCCAGAAATTACCTGAAATCACAGAAAAACACAAAAACTCATAGTAAAGTCCAGAAATGTGAATTTAACATAAAAACTAATGAAAAGATCCCTAAAAGTAGCTTGAACTTACTAAAAACTACCTAAAAAGAATGCCAAAAAGCGTATAAATTATCCGCTCATCAGGGATCCCTCTTCGATCTCTACTGGGATCATTGCCTCCACTCCGCGAGTCAACCGGAAGGGTGATTTCTTTGTGTTGAAGTGTGGAGTTGTCCGATATGCCCATAGGACTTGTGGGAGCTCTTCAGCCCAAGCTCCCTTTTTGATCTGAAGAACTTTGGTTCTTTCTGCAAAAAGTTTGCGTATTCGCCTTTAAGGAGAAAGTGTGCTTTGCTTAGGATTTGGCTGTTGTTCCTGTTTCTTTTCATCGTTGTCTGAGTCCTTTTGTACAAAAGTTCTAGCTTTTGTTCTGACCTTTTGTTTGAGAGGTGTTCGGACTGTTTGGGTATAGATTGTCGGCTTCTCTTCTCTGTGTTCTTGCCCTGTTGTTGCCTCCAAAGGGTGCTCCTGGACTTTCGTGTGAGTCCTGGGATTTCTCTTTTACTGCTGTATCTGATATCTGATGTTTTGCTATTATTATCCGAGTTGTTTCCTTATTTGTCCGAGTTGTTTTGTAATAACCCCATGGTTGACCTATGTCTTCTTGAAAAAATATTGCTGAGATGTCTACTAAGATCCCGGACAGCATGTCTGATTGACTGGATTCCATAGTTTTAATGCGTGTTACTGTGGCTGACCCTGAGTACTGTGTGCGACTTAGGAGGTTCCGTAGAATTTGTAGGGATAGGGATGAAGAGAAGAATTATGAGTTGGTGTCGCCGGACCCTGAGGAGAGGGTTTGTTTTCCTTCCTTGTTGTGGTCTTGTAATGTAGCCTGGATGAGGCTTCTGTTATTGCCCCCTCGTTTGGTGTTGGCTAGTTTTGAAAATGCATCATCTCGGGCATTCTGCTCCTGAGGTATGTGTCGGATTTCATATTCAACAAATGTCCGAGCTGTTTTTTGTTTTTGTCCAGGGTCCCCCGAATTGTCCGAGCTGTTCTCTGGTTTTGTCTAGGGTCCCCCGAATTACCCGAGGTATTTTTTCATAGTGGGATCCTCAGCTTGCTTGCTCCCTTCTATTTGTGAGGTGACTACTTGTGAATCACTGGACATCGTAAGCTCCTACCTTCTTAGCTAGCCTTAAACCAGCCAGTAGTGCCTCGTATTCAGCTTGGTCATTTAGCTTGATTTGGCTTCCCTGATCGCTTTCTATAATTACACCTGCACCACTCCCGGTTTTGTTTGAAGAGTCGTCCATGTAGAGTTTTCATTTTGTAGGATTTCCTGGGGTGTCAGTGTACTCTGTAATAAAGTCGGCCAGATACTGTGATTTGATGGCTGTCTGAGCTTTATGTCGAAGATCAATTTTGGATAACTTGACTGCCCACTGTAGGATTCTTCCTGCTAAGTCTATTTTCTGTAGGATGCCTTCTATGGTCTGGTTGGTCCGAACTCTGATAGTGTGAGCTTGAACATATGGGCGGAGTTGTCGAGAAGTGAGTATGAGGGCGTATGCGAACTTTTCTATCTTTTGATAGTTTAGTTCGGCCCCTTGTAGAGCCTTGATGATAAAGTAGACGGGTTGTTGCCCACTTTTGTTTTCTTTAACTAGTGATGAGGCTATTGCCCAACTTCCCACTACGAGGTATAATATGAGCTTTTCACTTTCCCTTGGTCGGGTAAGAATGGGTGGTTGCCCCAAGAATTTTCAAAATCTCGGAAGGCTTGTTTGCACCCCGTTGTCCTATTCAAACCTCTCTCCCTTCCTTAATATACCTATTTGAGGTGTCCTTTGCGAGATGAGTTAGACATCCCTCCTCCTGCGAATCCTCTATGAACATGTCTCCCAGGGGTGTGAGGTGGACGTTCAACTCGTTTGACCTCTTTGGTGTGAGACGTTTGACTTGTCCGACCTCTTTGGTGTGAGGTGGACCTTCAACTTGTCCGACCACTTTGGTGTGAGATAGACCTTCAACTTTGTCCGACCACTTTGGTGTGAGATGGACCTTCAACTTTGTCTGACCTCTTTGGTGTGAGGTGGACCTTCAACTCGTCCGACCTCTTTGGTGGGAGGTGGACCTTCAACGCATCCGACCTCTTTGGTTCGAGGTGGACCTTCAACGCGTCCGACCTCTTCGGTGCGAGGTGGACCTTCAACGCGTCCGACCTCTTCGGTGCGAGGTGGACCTTCAACGCGTCTGACCTCGTCAGTGTGAGGTGGACCTTCAACGCGTCTGACCTCGTTGGTGTGAGGTGGACCTTCAACGCATCCGACCTCCTTTGTGTGAGGTGGACCTTCAACGCGTCCGACCTCGTTGGTGTGAGGTGGACCTTCAACGTGTCCGACCTCTTTGGTGTGAGGTGGACCTTCAACGCGTCCGACCTCTTTGGTTTTGGATTGGGCGAGGTGGTGGGATCTTTTCAGTGTTGCATATTTCTCGGTAGACATCCACAAGAGACACCCGAAGGGGTGTAATTGTGGTATTTTCTAGGCTTCTCTCCATGTTGATCTTCTTTTTTCTTGGACTCTTTATCCTTATCCCGGGAGGAGTAGAAATGTTCAGTTTTTGAGATCTCTCCTAGTCGAGAGTTTTCCTCCATGTTGATGTACTTCTCGTCTCATTCTTGCACCTCATTCAGAGATGTGGGATGTTTCTTTGATATAGAGTGACTAAAAGGTCCCTCTCGTAGGCCATTGATGAGACCCATAATGGCTGCTTCAGTTGACAGACTTTGTATGTCCAAACATGCTTTGTTGAATCTTTCCATGTAGTTGTAAAGACTTTCCCGATCTCATTGCATGATCCCTAATAGACTTGGGGCGTGTTTAGCCTTATCTTTTTGGATGGAGAATAACGGATTGCATTTGAGGCCTCCGTGAGATACATCCTGCTTCTGAAATTGCTAAGATGATGGCTTGGATCTGATGTGCCGTTTGTACGAAATCATGTCTGGAGCTTTGAAGTCCTTTGGGACCTTTAGCTTTCATGATCTCTTTGGTGAATGGATCTTGGTCCTTGCAGGAGCTATCCTCATGAGAGGATCGATTAGCTTTGGTCTTGAGATCTGCTTTGAGTTTTAGGAGTTTGTCCTCCAATTCTCAGCGTCACGTTATTTCCCTTTGTAGGTCTTTCTCAGCCTCTCATTGATGTAGGGCTTCTTTTTCAAGTTGTTTTGGACAGTCTTGAAGTGCTTCCATGGCTCCCGTGTTTGGAGAATTCTTTTCGTTGTTGAGTTGAGGAGTATCCTTTGGTTTAGTGTCCGTGTTTTTGTGCGGCGTTCTATCCTCTAGGTCTGAATCGTGGTCGTTGTCATGGTCATCCGCCATGGTGATGGGATGACTTCCAGGTTCCCCGGCAACGGCGCCAATGTTTCGAGGGTTACCTGAAACTGTAGGTCGATCTCAGACGAGATCTTCTGTGCTGGTCGGAACCGACGTGTCCGGCAGGTGTATTGCGGCCGGAGCTGGTGTGTCCGACTTGTGGAATTGAGAATGCCGCTGATCCCTTGTCACCAAAGGGTGGGGGTACCTGCAAGGGACTCCGATGCTTAAGTTAGCAAGGGTATTAAACAGGTATTGAGTAGAATCAGAGTATGAGTTATACCTGGGTGCTCCAGTGTATTTATAATGGTGAGGAGTGACCTCTCTGGAGATAAGATAGTTATCTTATCTTATCTTTAGGGGAACTGCCTTTATCTTTCTGGGCTTTGGCTGCCTTTAGATTGGGCTGTGTTCCTTCATTTTGGGCCTGCTTTGGGCTCCTTTGGCGATTTGACCGAGCTCTTTGAGAAGAGGTCGGATAGTCTGACCTGAAGAGGTCGGTCGGATTGTCGCTAAATATCCCGGGTCGGACAACTTGACTCAGGGTATGAACAATACCAAACTTTCTCATGTTTGGGCCATATGCTTTGCAAGAATTCACATGTAAAACATCATGTAGTGCAAAACAAGAAAACATGAAGATCAAACAAGGCAATTCATCAAGAACAGCTTGAAGATCATCAAGAACATTATGCATGTTTTTATAAATTCGCAAGACAATTAAAATCATGCAATTGACACCAAACTTAAAATTTGGCCCTAGATTCAACAAGAACCATGAAATATTTTTGAGTTTTTACGACTTTATGAAAATTTTTTGGATTTTTTCGAAAATTATTTTTGGAAAAACGAAAAAGAAGAAAATTTTTTTTGAAAGATATTTGAAAACTTTTTTAAAATAAAATAAAAGAAAATTACCTAATCTGAGCAACAAGATGAACCGTCAGTTGTCCAAACTCGAACAATCCCCGGCAACGGCGCCAAAAACTTTGTGCATGAAATTGTGATACACAATGGTGCCAACAACTTAGTATGCACAATTGTAATCTCACTTCTTTTTCACAACTTCGCATAACTAACCAGCAAATGCACTGGGTCGTCCAAGTAATACCTTACGTGAGTAAGGGTCGGTCCCACGGAGATTGTCGGCTTGAAGCAAGCTATGGTCACCTTGTAAATCTCAGTCAGGAAGATTAAAATGGTTATGGAGTTTTCATAATTAAATGATAAATAAAACATAAAGTAAAGATAGAGATACTTATGTAATTCATTGGTGAGAATTTCAGATAAGCGTATGGAGATGCTTCATCCCTCTTGAATCTCTGCTTTCCTACTGCCTTCATCCAATCCTTCATACTCCTTTCTATGGCAAGCTATATATTCGGGTTTCACCGGCGTCAATGGCTACCTCTCGTCCTCTCAGTGAAAATGGTCCAAATGTGCTGTCACCGCACGGCTAATCATCTGTCGGTTCTCGATCATGTTGGAATAGAATCTAGTGATCCTTTTGCGTCTGTCACTACGCCCAACACTCGCGAGTTTGAAACTCGTCATAGTCATCCCTTCCCAGATCCTACTCGAAATACCATAGACAAGGTTTAGACTTTTCGGATCTCAGGAATGGCCACCAATAATTCTAGCTTATACCACGAAGACTCCAATCTTTCGGAATGGAGGCTAAGAGATACACGCTCAATCTTAAGTAGAATGGAAGTGGTTGTCAGTCACGCGTTCATAGGTGAGAATGATGATGAGTGTCACGGATCATCACATTTATCAGGTTGAAGTGCGAGTGAATATCTTAGAACAAGAATAAGCATGAATTGAATAGAAGAATAGTAGTAATTGCATTAATACTCGAGGAACAGCAGAGCTCCACACCTTAATCTGTGGTGTGTAGAATCTCCACCGTTGAAAATACATAAGTGATGAAGGTAGGCGTGGCCGAGAGGCCAGCCCCCAATGTCTAAGGAAAACGTTCCAAAGATGTCCAAGATTCCAAAGATGAAAATACTATAGTAAGAGGTCCTATTTATAATGAAACTAGCTACTAGGGTTTACAGAAATAGGTAAATGATGCATAAATCCACTTTTGGACCCACTTGGTGCGTGCTTGGGCTGAGCATTGAGCTTTACATGTGTAGAGACTCCTCTTGGAGTTAAACGCTAGCTTTGGTGCCAGTTTGGGCGTTTAACCCCAACTTTTATGCCAGTTTTGGCGTTTTGACTTCAGAATAGGGTAGAAAAGGGGCGTTTGAATGCCAGTTTGCATTGTCACAACTCGGGCAAAGTATGGACTATTATATATTGATAGAAAGCCCTGAATGTCTACTTTCAAAAGCAATTAAGAGCGCGCCATTTGGAGTTCTGTAGCTCTAGAAATTCTACTTCGAGTGCAGGAAGATCAGAATCCAACAGCATCTGCAGTCCTTTGTCAGCCTTTGAATTAGATTTTTGCTCAGGTCCCTCAATTTCAGCCAGAAATCACCTGAAATCACAGAAAAATACACAAACTCATAGTAAAGTCCAGAAATATGAATTTTTCATAAAAACTAATAAAAACATCCCAAAAAGTAGCTAGATCCTACTAAAAACTACCTAAAAACAATGCCAAAAAGCGTATAAATTATCTGCTCATCAACGGCATCTCACTTCTAAGCCAAACGATGCACATGTCCAAATGTGGCGACCTGACAGCAAGAACCACAATGTTCCACATCGGCGTTGCCACGACGTTGGACCCCTATGATTGCGAACTCGTGCAGGGTTTGTGTCGGTGGGATGGCACATCCTGGAGGGGTTCGGTGATTCTAGACAAAACTACGGATGGAAAATTCCAGTATGTTGGGTCAGATAAAGGAGTTGGAGATCACAAGGGTTTTGTAAACCAAACTGTAAAATTATTTTATAAAACAAAAAATTAAAAAGAAAAAAACACGGGCTCTGCATAAATGTAATGACGATTTTGACTATTATATATAACAAAAAAATAACCTCGCAACAAATAATTATGTAATGTTTAAAAAATAAATTTATTATTTTTTATGTAAACAAGTGTAGTCAATTATAATTTAATGTAAACAATATACATAATATTTAAAAATCCTGTGATATAATCTTTTCGGTTAGTCGTGATTTAAATAATTAATATAGATTATTAGTTGAATAAATATGTAATTATCTTATATAATTATTAAATAATATATATGTTATATTCCTAATTTTTTAAATAATCTGTCATGTGTCACCCAAAAAAAGGGGGGCTCAACCAACAACTTTGATCAGAAAAAGCCCCAACAGAAGTACATAACGATCACGGACATCAGCGTGATAATCACAACCTCCCCCCACCCCCTTGCTGGCCTCCACAGTCGCAACCATGTTGTCTTCCATGGTCACATATGCCTGACAACCCTAAACCTTGTGTATATCTAAGTATCGTTCCACCTCATAGTCGGCGCGACAGCGGATGCACGGAATATGGTTCGCGCCCTCGACACCGTAGATGGAGCCCCGTGCTGCCGCCCTTCGGCGGTAGTCATACAGAAGACCCATGTGGCCTCGGGTCAAGCATCTTGCCGAGTCGCACACAGTATGATCCTCTCCCTTTTCTGGCATTCGGACTTCCTCCGGCCAAGCAATTGTGAGAACTGCAAAACAACTCGAGTAACACCCGGGGAGTAAAGCACCAGCCTCCAGGGCACGAAATAGTTCCAAGACATTCTTTTTTTTGTCGTTGTCATCCCTTCGGATTAGCAACTCCATTGAAAGTGCGTACTTGGCAGCGTCCAATCCATTGCTTGCCGCATTCTGCAGCATTTCCCATCCAATGGTGTCGTTACGTCAAATGTAGAGCTCCCGCAGCGCCTCCCGAAATAAAAGCTCCGGGTGACCAGTCTCAAAGCACCTCTCGAAAAATCTTCCTGCTTTGGGGTCGCATGTCCACCACCACTTCATGTCATGCGGGGGTGGTATGGAAACCATCCTGAGCACAGCATCCTCTTCGCCTGCATTGCGCACAGCGCAACACGTCATACGGAACCTGCACAGGTCCTCAATGGAGTTTACTGCGACTTTAATGCCTATGGCCAACCAAACGCTGTGGCTGGATTTCCTACGCGTGCGCATCTATAAAGGAACCCATCCCCAGGACGGTCGTTGAAGTCATAACCGAACGCGACGGGTCGCTCCGCCATGGAGGCCACCTTGTACACCGCAGATGACCGGGCTGCGTCCAAAAACACCTTGCAGGTCGCCTGCATATTAAACAGATCCTGGATCGAGGCCGATGCAACCCTTGCTGCAATTCTCTCCCACATTTCGCAAGGCAGAAGAGTCAGCAGACAGCTGCGTTGGGGCACCCCTTTCCCTTTCCTGCTCCCATATCCGGCCTTCTTTTTCCCTCTGCCTTTGTCGGAGGTTGCACCAAATTTCATCCTATTTAATTTAAATTTTTTGGAACGCCTTCATTTATGCCCACTGTAACCGTTGCTTCGTTTTTGGGGTAGATATCGTAAACGTAATTTTTAAAGCTGAGCACTGAAAGTATATTAATGCGAAATGTTAATTTAATCTAAGCCAATGTGTGCAATATCTAATTAAATTGGTATCTCTTCCCTTTTTTGTGTCTTCCATCGAACTAGTTTAAATTTAAATCGTTTATTTTCCCAAAAAGAAAAAAAATGAAAACAAAGTACATTAATTACTCATTTTCTACGAAAAAAAGTATTCGAAGCAGCTTCCCACTTGATATTAAATATTGATATTTTTATTTAATCAATAATTTATATTAATTATTTACCTAATAATTATTTAGATTAACTAATTAAATTTTGTTTACTTAATAATTTATATTAATTATTTATCCTCAATAATTTCTTAGAAAGTTGCAATTTGGTTTTGAAAATTGCACCAGACATTAATACTACTACTTTACATAAGTCAAAAGTTAAAAAAAGTTACTTCTAGAGTTTCCCAAACGGCCCCGAAATATATTTCAAAATCTAAATCCACAAAATCTTTTTTTATTTCAATTTTCAAGCACCTTATAGTAATTAATTTCCTATATTCCAACCGCCAAATCAAAACTCACAAACACCACATTTTTCTTTTTTAAATTTTAATATTTAAATTACATTGTTGAAAAAATTAATTACATTAATTTCAAATATTTTAATTAACCAATTAAGTGGGACGACAACAAACACTAAAGTTAGTTTCTACTATTGGAGGAGGGAGAAATGCTTTGAGTTCCTATTCAATGTTTATAATAATTACTATACTAGGCTCCTACTATACTATACTATCTGAACGCATCGGTAAACGAAAACATCAAGGGATATTTATGCGATACTGAACCACTACCCCCCCCAATGGAAGTATGTCAAAAGGCAAAATACCACAAGCTCAGTTTCAAACTCGTCTATCCGCTTTATAATCTCCAATAATCCCTCCAGGAAGTCCTTGCAAATGGCCGGAAGTTTCCAGAAGGGCAAAAAGACAGTGGATGTATCTGTTCAGCACGAATGCCCGCTGAATCTTCTTCCTCGCGAAATATGGTCATGTATTGCGACGATGGTTACATCGAATTCGATTGAGGACCTGTTCAACATGCAGGCGACGTATAAGGTTTTCCTCAGTGCGGCGAGATCAGACGCCGTATACAAGCACGCTACGATGTCTTATAAACTGTTAGTGCGCTTTGTACTTCACCCTGATGGGCCTGAAAGGAGATTCCTTGATCGATGCGTGGAAGCAGGAAATGTGGATGCTATGGTCGACATGGGCTCGAGGAGTGTATCAGGTTTCGCCGCCGTAACAAAGGGATGGAACTACTTGCAAGGGCCTCAACGAAGTGCAGCGTCGAAGCAGGTTACCTGCGCTGTGGTTTGCTAATGTGTGATCCCAACGACGACAAAGACGTGCGAACGGGTGTTAAAATGTTGCAGGCTTTCACCATTCATGGGCAGATCGAGAGCTTCACTGCTTTCATAATGGACCTCGGCAACGGTAACAAGGTTCTCTTGAAAGAGATGTTTTCACGCATCTGAACGACCGTGACTGTTCACCACTCTTGCCAATCCTCCCCGACTATACTGTTGTGGGTTTCTCTTTATGTAATCCTCCAATACGATGGCTAGCAAATGCCGGTTTGCTATGATCATTCAATAAACCCTTTCGTTAACCCCTTGCTAAGCATACTGATGGTATAGTTTATTTTGTTTTGTTTTATTTTTTTAAAAAAAGTGTCAATTTGATCAATAATTATGTGGATGGCACAGACGATGCAAGTATTTCGTAACTTGGCCATAAACCTATAACTTAGTCCAAATAATGCTTTCTTCTTGCGTGGGATATGATATCAACTTTGCAATATCCTTGTGACGTTTGAATGGACATAATACTATTTTGCAATCTAATTTGAAAGGTCTTTATTTACTACATCTTCATATAATATTGGGATATTAGGATATCAGACTATGTCGTTCCCAGTTCAATATGTGTTCCCAGTTCGAGTATTTTAAAAAGCATAATGCCACAAGGTCATGTGCAGCAGATCAAATAACCCCGTCCCCGTATTCATTCTGGCCGGCCGGATGACGACCCCGACAGAGCAAAAACTCTTGCCTTTCCTCCACAAGAGCCTGCGTTCCAGGTCACGCCACGGAAGAGACTTTTCCTGTTCCCGTTCATGGCGCTTGGCGATTTCTGCCTTTAATTGCTTTTCTGTGACATCCAACTAGCAAAGGAGCATATCATTTTTTCGCTGCTCTATTTTCAAATCCCTTTTCAGTCGTCGCCTCTCCTGCACCTCTTCCTCCAGTTCATCCTTCTTTGCCTCGAAAACAAACTTGGCGGCCATCATCTCCACCTTAGCTTGCCTCAGTTTTGCGTTGGTCGTTACAAGCGCAGCCTTCAACACCTCATCCCTCTTGACCAGTGCAGCCTCAACGAGGTCATAATCTGCGGACTTTTCATCTACGCGGATGATGTCGATGAGTGCGTCGATCGAGAGATCTACGAGGTCGTCGGGAGTAATGGCGTGGTCGGTGACGGGTTCCTCCAATGTTTTCTTCTCGGGATAAGTGGACGCCATACGACAGTAAGAGAGAAGGGTAGACAAAGAGTTGAGAGAAGGCGTTACGGCAAAAAAAGAACTGAAGAGGGGTTACTACGTAGTAGGGTTTGGGGTTGTCGATAATGAACACTTATATATAGTATATATAGTAGGTAGAAAGTTGCTTGGAATCATTTTTCTCGTTACTAATGTGTCTATAACGAGGGTTTAATTTCACGAAAATAAAGCATTAGTTTAAACTATTTCGATTTAAAAAAAACCCGAAAAGGTAACACCTATTCAGTGAGTAATTAAAGTTAAATTAAATTATCGATTTAAATGATACTTTTTAATTTCGCTTCAATTTGAAATTGAAATTATTGATTGACAGAAAAAACCTTTTTTCTTTCTATCTAAGTGGGTGCAAGTACACCCCTAATCCTGACCGTCGTACGCTTGCACCCCTATCCTATTCAAATGCCGTGGTTTGGCAACGCAAAAAATTTAATGTTGACTGTTCGATTTTTGTGTTATATTTATGACCACGTTAGTTGCTTACTTTAATTAATTGCTGAATAAAATCACGTTAATAGGTTACAGGTGGATATCCGCGCGTGTGAATGGAATAGCAGTCGAAACGAAAGAACAATCGCGAGGGAAGATATGTATACCGCAAGTTCTCTCCTTAGTAGATAGGTCAGGTTCTGTGCCACACACGCCTACATTTACGCCCACGATAACCGATGCCTCGTCTGTTGGTTTTGCATGGGGATTGAGGAGCTGTCACCGTAATTATTAATACTACGTATTGAGAATATCAAGGTGGTTAAAGCAAATCTGAGCTGAATATTGATCCAGTTCCAACGCAGATTTAAAATCTAAATAAAAAAAGCTTGATTTTTCCAACGTAAATATAGGATCAAACTCAAAATGGAAAGTGTTAGGAAAAGAAACTGAATGAAAGAAAATGAAAGGGAAAAAGAGCGATACAAAAAGTAAAGAAATATTATTTAATAGATTTTTTATATTTTACTTTTATTTTATACATTTTACTTTTTATTTATAAAGGCATGGTAGGCAATTAAGACACGGCAATAAAAAGCACCATAAATTCCATCTTTTTTTTATATTGCCTGAATGGAAAGACATTTGATAAAAAGAAAATCAGAAGAATTAATTTTTTCCATCTTTTTTTATATTGCCTGAATGGAAAGACATTTGATAAAAAGAAAATCAGAAGAATTAATTTTTTCCATCTTTTTTTATTTTCGAAAATATACGAAAATAGTCTGACGAAAGAATATTATGAACAAGTAAGACTATATTAATATATTTATTCATAGAAGATATAAATAACACAATAATGGTGCGCTCAGGAAATTCGTTCGCAAAAAATGTGTTTCAGATTGTATTTTAGAATTTGAACGCACTAGCAGCGTAAACGATAAGTTTTTTTTTAAAAGTTTATCTCCTTTTATTTTCTATTAAACATCAAAGATTTTGCTTTAGTTCTGACACTGGACACATCAGTAATTTCACATATGACTCGAAACCTCTAGAAGGGTCCTTTGTACGTTTGGAATTCAAACTAGCATGTGGGCCCACCACCACTGGTTCTCCTGTCAGCCATTTATATGCTGATCCAAACATAGTTAACAACGAAATTTAACATTTAACTCCACTTAATCCTTAATAAAAGCCAATGGCTAATCAATGTAAACAAACAACTAAACTCACAATTAAATTATGGTGAGTATTCATGTGTCAAACAGCTGTTGTATACTAATGGGTACATGTCCGTAACGTGTGCCCTTGGCATCGCCAGTTACTAGTACCCATCAGATTACAGCAAGCCAGGCTTTGCTGAACCCCAAACTACACTTACCACGACACGCGACTGGTGACTTCCCAGCCGGACCCGTTCCCCACACACAAATCCGACAATGTCGCACGATTCAAGCAACCAACCGATCCCACTCCATAGCAGGAAGCTCGAGGAACTGTCGGTCTCAGAACTGATCGAACTCCTCGTCAGGGAGGTAGAATCTTCAGAGTGTGACAGGCTCCTCGCAATTAACCGAGAGTTGGTAGCCAAAACCACGGTGCAAGTTCGCATGTACCATGAGAAACGAGCTGCGAGGAATGCCGCGCAGGCATCTCGATGTGTCAAGCGGAATACGATGGAGCGGCACGTCGACGAGAGGGCCAACACGTTGAGCCGGCTAGAGACGCAGGTGGGAGGTGGAAAACAGGAACACAGGGCAATGGTTTGCGAGCTAATGACTCAGGCAGATGTCCCGACAGCCAACACCGGTTACCGTCGTCAGGTGAAACAAACAGACACAGCAAAGTGGATTGCACTGGAACAACGGGTGGCGCAGCTGGAAAGGCAACACGCAGTGCGGCTCTGCTGTTTCCATGCCACAGCATCGCGGTCGACATAACACCGTAACCACCCGGGGACACCACCACCAGAGAATGACAACGCTGTGGTTATTGCTGGACTGCTGGCAGCACGGCAGTGGCTCGCGTCAGTGGTCACTTCCGTCCAGTCACGTCCATACCGCAAAGCGTACCATACACGTTAATGACGCGTGAAACGAGGCGAGCTCGTAAGGGATTAGAGCCATCTATTTGATCCCCATCAGACGGTGACTAAAATGTGGCTTACCCCTTGTTGGATTAGTATTATTTTTTTAATCTTGGTAAAGTCTTATTAATACTGCGTTAAACTCCCCCCATATTCCCCGGACTTTTTAATGTAGAGATGGAGAGAGGGTTGGTATATGCGAGGGTAACGAGGGTATATGATATGGTATTTACTACGATGCCTAAAAAATATGCTCTAATTACAAAAATAGCTAAAATTTATATCTAATATAGAGAAAGATGTTAATGTAATTTCACTTAGTTATGACTTTCTTTCTTCTTACTTTTCTTTCTATCCAGACAAAAGAAAAATCTTCTATTTTTTTTCATCTATTTTCTCTTCATCAAAATAATATAAAAAAATCAACTTTTCTTTTCATTTTCTTTTCTTTCATTTTCTTTTCTCCTATTTTCTTTTCATTCATTTTTAATCTTCCATCCAAACAAAGTGTTAGTGTTAAAAAACATGCAATAAGAATATTATACTGATATCCAATGGCAGAGAAGCCATGCGGCAAAAAAATAAGAGACAGACCGAATAACATGCGTGCGATTGAACACTACTAGCACCTACTTGCGGAATATTTTGTCTGATTCGGATGGGATACAAAACGTTTTTCACGTGCCAAGCCGTCGACTGGTTAAAGTGCATGTAAACGACCAGATATAAAAAACAAGTAAACAACGATGTAATTCGCAACATGAGTAGCCATAACCCACACGACCATCTAAACATTAGAACAAAAGATGACTTAATATCCATAACCTAAGTGTTACTGGTGCTGTTGGTGTAACGGGCCAACTGATCTTTTAGGCGAGCGAGCTCTTCCTCTAGTTGAGACATACGGACCGCCAAGGGCACCGTCTGTAGGCGCTGAAACTCCTCAGCCTGATCCCTAAAACGACCAGCAACCATGTAATTAAAGTCCCAAAGCTTCTTCCCACGCTCTTCCAGCAACCGCTCCAACGTGATGAACGCGGCATCTTGCCGGGCCAACCACTGGTCCATCGAGTAGCGGCCGTTGACCAAGAAATTCACCCCCTCTGGTGATCTACACAGGTGGACTCCGTAGGCAAAATAATCCCTTTCGCCGGCACGAACGACTGTGAGGGGGAAAATTTTGGGAGGACCCACACCGAGTTTCATGCAGGCCACCTTGAGCTTCTCCACTAAATCGTCCACGACAACGAACTCCGATGGGTCCCATTTGGGGATGACATCTGCAATTAGACAAACAACGCAACAAGTTACCAACTTTACTAGACCTAAACGAAATACGGGAAGTAAACACCGACCCCCTTAAAGGAGCTGGTACTTAGCCTACCTAAGCTGCCGCGCTCGTTGTCCACCAGGATGACATCCGAGACGAAACCCCTGCCGCCTTTCACCGCATCTAGTTCACCCTCGCACCCTGTCGATGATGCACCAGTAGGCTGTTCTGTTCCAGGTCCCATAGTGTGACGCTTGATACAACGCTGTGTTGGCAAGAACATACCCCCTTTTATAGAAAAACATGTATCGTTACCTCGAAACCCCAAATGAAACGCCACAAACGCATTGGTGGACACATGTCTTATCCAAATGGACATGAAACTTATTATGTTATGGTAAGTAAGACCGTTGTTGTAACCGCCGACGGCTTATGTGGTCAAAAAAACAAACGAAACATGCAAAACAGAAAATGCTATTATTTTTTCCTTTTTTGTACATGAAGTTAAAACAATGATTAATAAACAGAATGGGAAAAATATAAAATGTGACAACACAAGGATTTTATTAATTATTTTTCCGTCTTTTAAAACACTTGCAATCCAATATATATATATATATATATATATATATATATATATATATATATAATATGAATACGTATGCTTTGTTAGATTGTTCTTCGCTGTTATTTTCCATTTTGTTTGCTTTTTTGTCATATCTCATGGGACATGTGAGCTCTGGTTTAGTAGTTTTTTTATGTACTCTTTATTTTTGTGAATTATTTTAACCTCGCTGAACAAGTCGAGCATGTGTTGATAAACCCCAATTTGACGGTTTATCTTGTATTGAATTTAGAGTATTTTGTAGACCTTTTCTCACATTTACCCAATGAATTAGCATGGTTTTGTATATTCTCCTTTAATTATGCTTAAGAGTGAAAACATGCTTTTTAGGTCTTAAAATAAATAAATTTAATTCACCTTGATTCCATTAGATGCCTTGATATGTTTGTTAAGTGATTTAAGATTTAGGAGGCAAAGATTGTATCAAGGGAATGAAGAAAGAGAGCATGAAAAGTTGGAGAACTCATTAAGAAATGAAAGAACCGGAAAGCTGTCAAGCCGACCTCTTCGCACTTAAACAACCATAACTTGAGCTACAAAGGTCCAAATGATGCGGTTCTAGTTGGGTTGGAAAGCTAACATCCGGGGCTTCGAAACGGTATAAGATTTGCTATGGTTGAACCGCTCATGGTGACGCGTACGCGCATAGTACGCGCACGCGCCGTTGCCGCCACCTGGTTCACTTAAAGCAAAACGTGGCCAGCGAATTCTAAAGCCTTGTGGGCCCAATCCAACTCATTTCTGATGCTATTTAACCCAAGGAGTGAAAAGGGAAACACAAGTTAGTTACCATTAGTCATAGTTTTGTTTTAGAAGTAGTTTCTAGAGAGAGAAGCTCTCACTTCTCTCTAGGATTAGAATTAAGATTAGGTTTAGTTCTTAGATCTAGATTTTAATTCATCTTCTTCTACTTCTATCTTCTCAATTCCTTGTTGTTACATTCATTCTTCTTCCATTCTTTTGTTGTAATTTCCTTTATGTTGTTCTTGTGTTTTGTTGTAGATCTACTTTTGTTTCTTCTACTCTCTTTCAATTCAATCAAGATAATTCATAATAAATGTGTTTCTTTTGATTGTTGTTGTTAATTCTTTGCAATAATTGTTGTTATATTTTGCTCTTGTTGTTGATTTACTATGCTTTCCTTTTATGCCTTCCAAGTATTTGATGAAATGCTTAGTTGGATTTTAGAGTAGAGTTTTATGTTCTTGGCTTGGAAAGGTAACTTAGGAACTCTTGAGTTACTAATGTCCAAGTAATTGATAATTGGGATCCATTGACTCTAGTTCTCACTAATTGAATTAGTGGAGAGTTAGCACTTATAGACTAGGATTGATATAGCTCATTTGACTTTCCTTTACTACTAGTTAGAGGATGATTTAATGATATTAATCCTTGCCAATTCTCATATTGTGGTTAGTGATTAGGATAGAGATCCTTGACCACCAACCCTTGCCAAGACCTTTTTAGGCCTTAGTTTACTTTCTTGCCATTTATCTTTCATGCTTCTTATCAAAACCCCAAAAATAACTCACAACCAATAACAAAACACTTCATTACAATTCCTAGGGAGAACGACCCGAGGTTTCAATACTTCGATTTATAAATTTAGGGGTTTGTTTTAGTGACAAACAACTTTTTGTATGAAAAGATTATTATTTGGTTTAGAAACTATACTTTTTTTAAGTCATTTTAATAATGGTGTTGCATCTTCCTACTCAATTGTTGAGGATTCCTTGCATTACTTTGGTGCCTCTTGCCTTGTTTCATATTGTTGGGTGATGTTTCTCTTCAAATCAATGCTCAATCTTTTATGCACTTGTGTTCTTTGTGCATTGATATGATCTTATATTGTCTTTCATGGCCCACTCTCTCTTGTTCAAACTTGATGCTCATCATGCTCTTCATGCTTTGACCTTACTCTTGCATCAAGTATCATTGATATGCCATTTTCTCTTATTGTTTCCTCCTCTACATGTTGTTGCTACCATGTAGTAGAGAACCATACTCCTACTTGGCATTAACCCCCGCCTATGTTCTATTTGCTTTGATATCTTTGTCATAGGCTTAATGTTCCTTTCCTTTTCTATCCTTTTAGGTTGGTCACCAAGAAGGGAGAAAGGAAAAGCTTTTAAATGGGGCAACAAACAAGTCCTCCGCGCAACCTTGTGAAGAAGCTCATCAATTGTAGCAACCCGTCCACCTTGCTCTTCTTTGCATGCACCGAGGACGGTGCAATCTTCAAGTGTGGGGAGGTTGTCTGACCGATCTCCGTGGGTAACAATTTCCTTGTCCAACACCAATTCTTAGTTTTCTTTGTTAGATTAGTTATTGCATTGCATGATAGGTTGCATGTTAGTTAGAATTTGTACATATTTTTACCACTTCTTTTTTTTGTTAGGACTACTTGGTTAGGGTGATGATTTCTTTCCCAAGAAACCGTTTTAGGGCAACCTACCAATTTGAAAAATTTTTGTTGAACTTGCTTGAAAGAATGTATTTTGGAACATGGTTTTTGAGCTAAGAACACAAGCTTGCGAGATTCGAGCCTAATGGTGTGGTTACATCTTATAACCACTTATTTTCCTTCTTGTGTGCATTATTCTCTTCCTATGATTGTAATCTTTGATTTGTTTGATTCTTTATGTCCATTATTTTGTGTATTCATGCATTTATATGATTGAGGCCATCATTTCATTAGCTCACTTACCCAAATGGCCTTACCTTTTATCTTCCTTTGTTAGCCAAATTTGAGCCTACGATTAACCCACTTTGTTCTTAATTTAGCAAATTACAAGCCTTAAAGCGGAAAACAATAAAAGTCCTTATTTGGATCTTTGATTAGCTTAGGCTAGTGTATGTGAGTATCATTCAAGTGTGGGAACCTTGGGACATTGGGTGAATAAAAGGGTAGTTTTGTATTATTAGTGTAAATATTGGAAATTGGGTACATACTCATGTATTGATCGAATGTAAAACCTTATGCATTGATGCTCTTGTATAAAAAAAATGAGAAAAACAAAAGAAAAAGAATATATATATATATATATATATATATATATATATATATATATATATATATATATGAATTTGAAAAAGAAAAAGAAAATAAAAAAATAGAAAAGAAAGAAAAAGAAAAACAATAAAAAGGGGACAAAATGCCCCAAAGTAAAGCTCAAACAATAAAGAATCAATGCATATGGAATGTGAATCAAAAAGAAAATGCATGAGTATGTGAAAAAGTGAGGAATGGGTAGTTAGATTAGTATTTAATTGTATTAGGTCATTATATAGGTTATATGGTAAAGTCTAGGTTAATCAAAGATTCAAACCCTAGTCCACTAGCCATATATGACCCTACCTTAACCCTAGCCCCATTACAACCTAAAGAAAAGACCTCATGATAATTGTATGCGTGCATTGAATAATTGTTGATTGTTAGATGAAAAACAAATCTTGGAAAGCATGATTAGGGGAGAATTGAGTGAATCAACCCCAAACACCGAGCAACTAGAGTGCAAACACTTCCGGTGAGGGTTCGATGCTCAATTCCTTGATTCCCGGCTTTTACGAGCGTTCTTCTTGCAAGTCTATGTGAACTTCATGTTTATACTTCAATTGGTAGGACTCATGAATCGTTATATGATCTTAAGCCCTACTTGTGCATGTCTTGGAGATTGATTTATATTTTTAACCAAGTAGGTAGAATCATTTTGCATTTAGTTGCATGCATATAGTTTCTTTGCTTTGAATAAGTGTCATATCCCTTATTTTATTCTTGGTTTAGCATGAGGACATGCTAAGGTTTAAGTGTGGAAAGGTTGATAAACCCCAATTTGACGGTTTATCTTATATTGAATTTAGAGTATTTTGTAGACCTTTTCTCACATTTACCCAATGAATTAGCATGGTTTTGTATATTCTCCTTTAATTATGCTTAAGAGTGAAAACATGCTTTTTAGGTCTTAAAATAAATAAATTTAATTCACCTTGATTCCATTAGATGCCTTGATATGTTTGTTAAGTGATTTAAGGTTTAGGAGGCAAAGATTGGATCAAGGGAATGAAGAAAGAGAGCATGAAAAGTTGGAGAATTCATGAAGAAATGAAAGAACCGGAAAGCTGTCAAGCCGACCTCTTCGCACTTAAATGACCATAACCTGAGCTACAAAGGTCCAAATGATGCGGTTCCAGTTGGGTTGGAAAGCTAACATCCGGGGCTTCGAAATGGTATAAGATTTGCTATGGTTGAACCGCGCATGGTGACGCCTACGTGCATAGTACGCGCATGCGCCGTTGCTGCCACCTGGTTCACTTAAAGCAAAACGTGGCCAGCGAATTCTAAAGCCTTGTGGGCCCAATCCAACTCATTTCTGATGCTATTTAACCCAAGGAGTGAAAAGGGAAACACAAGTTAGTTACCATTAGTCATAGTTTAGTTTTAGAAGTACTTTCTAGAGAGAGAAGCTCTCACTTTTCTCTAGGATTAGGATTAGGATTAAGATTAGGTTTAGTTCTTAGATCTAGATTTTAATTCATCTTCTTCTATTTCTATCTTCTCAATTTCTTGTTGTTACATTCATTCTTCTTCTATTCTTTTGTTGTAATTTCCTTTATGTTGTTCTTGTACTTTGTTGTAGATCTAATAAATGTGTTTCTTTTGATTGTTGTTGTTAATTCTTTGCAATAATTGTTGTTAGATTTTGCTTTTGTTGTTGATTTACTATGCTTTCCTTTTATTCCTTCCAAGTTTTTGATGAAATGCTTAGTTGGATTTTAGAGTAGAGTTTTATGTTCTTGGCTTGGAAAGGTAACTTAGGAACTCTTGAGTTACTAATGTCCAAGTAATTGATGATTGGGATCCATTGACTCTAGTTCTCACTAATTGAATTAGTGGAGAGTTAGGACTTATGGACTAGGATTGATATAGCTCATTTGACTTTCCTTTACTACTAGTTAGAGGATGATTTAATGAGATTAATCCTTGCCAATTCTCATATTGTGGTTAGTGATTAGGATAGAGATCCTTGACCACCAACCCTTGCCAAGACCTTTTTAGGCCTTAGTTTACTTTCTTGCCATTTATCTTTCATGCTTCTTATCAAAACCCCAAAAATAACTCACAACCAATAACAAAACACTTCATTACAATTCCTAGGGAGAACGACCCGAGGTTTCAATACTTCGGTTTATAAATTTAGGGGTTTGGTTTAGTGACAAACAACTTTTTGTATGAAAAGATTATTGTTTGGTTTAGGAACTATACTTGCAACGAGAATTCATTTGTGAAATTCTAAACCGTCAAGAATCCAATCATCATGTGTTTAAAAAGAAAACATTTGAGTTAATAGATTTGAGTTTGGATAATTTAACATTTACTACTGAGTAGCTAGTAGAAGAGAAAGTTAAATTGCGTAAATAATATTTACCAGTCGATAATGAGGACGCTGATAACCAAGACCAAAAGAAAGTAAAAAAAAAAACGACACAAATTAACTTTAATTCTAAGGATAAGTAGACAGATGTGACACGTTATGCATGAGAAAATGTTTTTAGTACAGAGAAGTGTAGAACTAGTACAGGTATCCGTGCTTCTAACGCAGGGATGGTCTTAGAAATTATTATGTATCGGTTGTTTAAAACCCTAATGTTTTTCACTTAACGAATCTAACATCATGCCCGCACATGATTGCAATGTTGAAATTAGTTTTCACATAACAATATCTATATGGAAAAGTATAGGTAACCAACGACTTTTTTGAACAATGTGTGAACAATGTGAATTAATAGGGTTAAAAGAGTAAATTTAATTAATAGCATTAAATTAGGATGTAGTGTATTTTTATTTGATTGATGGTTGTTCATGTTATTCAAGATAGTCATTGTTTACCTAGCATTCCCCTATCTATATTTATTTAAAAACCCCACATGGAACAGTGTATAGTGACGTATTTAAAATCCATATCGTCATATTAATAATATCTTACGTAGTTATAGTTTGGCAAAGGCATTATGTACTTTAGGTATTCTTTTCTTATTAAAAATACTTATTAAAAGTAATTAGTGTGTGTCTTAACCAATGTGAGGTTCGTTCGTGACAGTACAAATCCCACGCTTAAACAACTATTAGCGGTTAGAGGCTCGAATTGTGTGCGTAAATTTGTCCGTGGGCTAGCGGGAAACCCTTCTTAAAGGTAGTAGTTCAAACTTGGTTAGAGTTTGCGGGTTAAACCCAGTGACCCTAACCTAGAGTCTTATTTCTATCGGCTTATACTTCTTAGCCGAATCTGTCATATATCCCGTCATTGCAGGTGACAGGCCCTCCGCCACCCACACTTTTTTTGCTGCCGTCTGATTCCCCAGCTACGAAAGGTAAACACTCTCTTTCTCCATCTCTCCCTCGCTCCATATCTCCCCAACTTGTCGCTCCATATCTCCCTCACTCTCTGGTGTGCGAAATTGTGATCACTACTTTTCACAACTCAAATAATCCCTAGTAATGGCCCCAAGAACTTGGTGCTCAATACCATGGCATAAACACAACTTTGCACAACTAACCAACAAGTGCACTGGGTCGTCCAAGTAATAAACCTTACGCGAGTAAGGGTCGATCCCACGGAGATTGTTGGTATGAAGCAAGCTATGGTCACCTTGTAAATCTTAGTCAGGCAGACTCAAATGGGTATAGTGATATACGAATAAAGCATAAAGATAAAGATAGAGGTACTTATGTAATTCATTGGTAGGAACTTCAGATAAGCGTATGAAGATGCCTTCCCTTCCGTCTCTCTGCTTTCCTACTGTCTTCATCCAATCCTTCTTACTCCTTTCCATGGCAAGCTTATGCAAGGGTTTCACCGTTGTCAGTGGCTACCTCCCATCCTCTCAGTGAAAACGTTCCTATGCTCTGTCACAGCATAGGCTAATCATCTGTCGGTTCTCGGTCAGGCCGGAATAGAATCCAGTGATTCTTTTGCGTCTGTCACTAACGCCCCGCCTGCTAGGAGTTTGAAGCGCGTCACAGTCATTCAATCATTGAATCCTACTCAGAATACCACAGACAAGGTTAGACCTTCCGGATTCTCTTGAATGCCGCCATCAGTTCTAGCCTATACCACGAAGACTCTGATCTCACGGAATGGCTGGCTCGTTTGTCAGGCGAGCACTCGGTTGTCAGGCGATCAACCATGCATCGTGTATCAGGAATCCAAGAGATATTCACCCAATCTAAGGTAGAACGTAGGTGGTTGTCAGTCACACGTTCATAGGTGAGAATGATGATGAGTGTCACGGATCATCACATTCATCAAGTTGAAGAACAAGTGATATCTTGGACAAAGAACAAGCGGAATTGAATATAAGAACAATAGTAATTGCATTAATACTCGAGGTACAGCAGAGCTCCACACCTTAATCTATGGTGTGTAGAAACTCCACCGTTGAAAATACATAAGAACAAGGTCTAGGCATGGCCGTGAGGCCAGCCTCCCAATGATCTAAGAACTAGATGTCCAAAGATAGATTGATACCAAGATTTCCAAATACAATAGTAAAAGGTCCTACTTATAGAAAACTAGTAGCCTAGGGTGTACAGAGATGAGTAAATGACATAAAAATCCACTTCCGGGCCCACTTGGTGTGTGCTTGGGCTGAGCAATGAAGCATTTTCGTGTAGAGACTCTTCTTGGAGTTAAACGCCAGCTTTTATGCCAGTTTGGGCGTTTAACTCCCATTTTGGTGCCAGTTCCGGCGTTTAACGCTGGGATTTCTGAGGGTGACTTTGAACGCCGGTTTGGGCCATCAAATCTTGGGCAAAGTATAGACTATCATATATTACTGGAAAGCCCAGAATGTCTAATTTCCAACGCCGTTGAGAGCGCGCCAATTGGGATTCTGTAGCTCCAGAAAATCCACTTCGAGTGCAGGGAGGTCAGAATCCAACAGCATCTGCAGTCCTTTTCAGTCTCTGGATCAGATTTTTGCTCAGGTCCCTCAATTTCAGCCAGAAAATACCTGAAATCACAGAAAAACACACAAACTCATAGTAAAGTCCAGAAAAGTGAATTTTAACTAAAAACTAATAAAAATATACTAAAAACTAACTAGATCATACTAAAAACATACTAAAAACAATGCCAAAAAGCGTACAAATTATCCGCTCATCACAACACCAAACTTAAATTGTTGCTTGTCCCCAAGCAACTAGAAATCAAATAAGATAAAAAGAAGAGAATATGCAATGAATTCCAAAAACATCTATGAAGATCAGTATTAATTAGATGAGCGGGGCTTTTAGCTTTTTGCCTCTGAACAGTTTTGGCATCTCACTCTATCCTTTGCAACTCAGAATGATTGGCTTCTTTAGGAACTCAGAATCCAGATAGTGTTATTGATTCTCCTAGTTAAGTATGATGATTCTTGAACACAGCTACTTTATGAGTCTTGGCCGTGGCCCAAAGCACTCTGTCTTCCAGTATTACCACCGGATACATACATGCCACAGACACATAATTGGGTGAACCTTTTCAGATTGTGACTCAGCTTTGCTAGAGTCCCCAATTAGAGGTGTCCAGGGTTCTTAAGCACACTCTTTTTGCCTTGGATCACAACTTTATTCTTTCTTTTTCTTTCTTTTCTCTTTCTTTTTTTTTCGGGTTTTTTTTTCAGTTTTTTTTTTCGCCTCTTTTTTTTGTATTCACTGCTTTTTCTTGCTTCAAGAATCATTTTTAATGATTTTTCAGATCCTCAGTAACATGTCTCCTTTTTCATCATTCTTTCAAGAGCCAACATTCATGAACCACAAATTCAAAAGACATATGCACTGTTTAAGCATACATTCAGAAGACAAAAGTAATGCCACCACATCAAAATAATTAAACTGCTACTTCAAAATTCATGCAATTCTTTTTCTTTTTCAATTTAAGAACATTTGTTTTTTTAAGAAAGGTGATGGATTCATAGGAAATTCATAACTTTAAGGCATAGACACTAAGACACTAATGATCACAAGACACAAACATGGACAAACATAAGCATTAATTTTCGAAAAACAAGAAATAAAGAACAAGGAGATTAAAGAACGGGTCCACCTTAGTGATGGCGGCTCTTTCTTCCTCTTGAAGATCCTATGGAGTGCTTGAGCTCCTCAATGTCTCTTCCTTGTCTTTGTTGCTCCTTTCTCATGATCCTTTGATCTTCTCTAATTTCATGGAGGATGATGGAGTGTTCTTGATGCTCCACCCTTAGTTGTCCCATGTTGGAACTCAGTTCTCCTAGGGAGGTGTTCAGTTGCTCCCAATAGTTTTGTGGAGGAAAGTGCATCCCTTGAGGCATCTCAGGGATCTCATGATGAGTGGGGTCTCTTGTGTGCTCCATCCTTTTCTTAGTGATGGGCTTATCCTCATCAATGGGGATGTCTCCCTCTATGTCAACTCCAACTGAATAACAGAGGTGACAAATGAGATGAGGAAAGGCTAACCTTGCTAAGGTAGAGGACTTGTCCACCACCTTATAGAGTTCTTGGGCTATAACCTCATGAACTTCCACTTCTTCTCCAATCATGATGCTATGAATCATGATGGCCCGGTCTAGAGTAACTTCAGACCGGTTACTAGTGGGAATGACTGAGCGTTGGATAAACTCCAACCATCCCCTAGCCACGGGTTTGAGGTCATGCCTTCTCAATTGAACCGGCTTCCCTCTTGAATCTCTCTTCCATTGGGCGCCCTCTTCACATATGAATGTGAGGACTTGGTCCAACCTTTGATCAAAGTTGACCCTTCTAGTGTAAGGATGTTCATCTCCTTGCATCATGGGCAAATTGAATGCCAACCTTACATTTTCCGGACTAAAATCCAAGTATTTCCCCCGAACCATAGTAAGATAATTCTTTGGATCCGGGTTCACACTTTGATCATGGTTCTTGGTGATCCATGCATTGGCATAGAACTCTTGAACCATTAAGATTCTGACTTGTTGAATGGGGTTGGTAAGAACTTCCCAACCTCTTCTTCGGATCTCATGTCGGATCTCCGGATATTCACCCTTTTTGAGTGAAAAAGGGACCTCGGGGATCACCTTCTTCAAGGCCACAACTTCATAGAAGTGGTCTTGATGCACCCTTGAGATGAATCTTTCCATCTCCCATGACTCGGAGGTGGAAGCTTTTGCCTTCCCTTTCCTCTTTCTAGAGGTTTCTCCGGCCTTGGATGCCATAAATGGTTATGGAAAAACGAAAAAGCAACGCTTTTACCACACCAAACTTAAAAGGTTTGCTCGTCCTCGAGCAAAAGAAGAAAAAAGAGAGTAGAAGAAGAAGAAATGAGGAAGAAGGCAATGGCTTTTGTGTTCGGCCAAAGAGGGGGAGAAGTGGTGTTTAGGTTGTGTGAAAATGAAGGGGTGAAGAAAGGTTTATATAGGGGAGGGGGGAGGGTAAGGTTCGGTCAAGTGAGGGTGGGTTTGGGTGGGGAAGTGGTTTGAATTTGAATGGTGAGGTAGGTGGGGTTTTATGAAGGATGGATGTGAGTGGTGAAGAGAAAGAAGGGATTTGATAGGTGAAGGGTTTTTGGGGAAGAGGTATTGAGGTGATTGGTGAATGAGTGAAGAAGAGAGAGAGTGGTGGGGTTGGTGGGGATCCTATGGGGTCCACAGATCCTGTGGTGTCAAGGAAAAGTCATCCCTGCACCAAATGGCAAGCAAAATCACGTTTTGAGCCAATTCTGGCGTTAAACGCCGGGCTGGTGCCCATTTCTGGCGTTTAACGCCAGGTTCTTGCCCTTTTCTGGCGTTTAACGCCAGTCTGGTGCCCCTTTCTGGCGTTAAACGCCCAGAATGGTGCCAGACTGGGCGTTAAACGCCCAACTACTACTCTTACTGGCGTTTAAACGCCAGTAAGTTCTTTCTCCAGGGTGTGCTATTTTTCTTCCTGTTTTTCATTCTGTTTTTGCTTTTTCAATTGATTTTGTGACTTCTCATGATCATCAACCTACAAAATAAAATAGAATAACAAAGGAAAATAGATAACATATAACATTGGGTTGCCTCCCAACAAGCGCTTCTTTAATGTCAGTAGCTTGACAGATGGCTCTCATAGAGCCTCACATTTTCTCAGAGCAATGTTGGAACCTCCCAACACCAAACTTAGAGTTTGAATGTGGGGGTTCAACACCAAACTTAGAGTTTGGTTGTGGCCTCTCAACACCAAACTTAAAGTTTGACTGTGGGGGCTCTGTTTGACTCTGATTTGAGAGAAGCTCTTCATGCTTCCTCTCCATGGTGACAGAGGGATATCCTTGAGCCTTAAACACAAAGGATTCTTCATTCACTTGAATGATCAGTTCGCCTCTATCAACATCAATCACAGCCTTTGCTGTGGCTAGGAAGGGTCTGCCAAGGATGATGGTTTCATCCATGCACTTCCCAATCTCTAGGACTATGAAATCAGCAGGGATGTAATGGTTTTCAATCTTCACCAAAACATCCTCTACAAGTCCATGAGCTTGTTTTCTCGAGTTGTCTGCCATCTCTAATGAGATTCTTGCAGCCTGCACCTCAAAGATCCCTAGCTTCTCCATTACAGAGAGAGGCATGAGATTTACACTTGACCCTAAGTCACACAGAGCCTTCTTGAAGGTCATGGTGCCTATGGTACAAGGTATTGAAAACTTCCCAGGATCTTGTCTCTTTTGAGGTAATTTCTGCCTAGACAAGTCATCCAGTTCTTTGGTGAGCAAAGGAGGTTCATTCTCCCAAGTCTCATTTCCAAATAACTTGTCATTTAGCTTCATGATTGCTCCAAGGTATTAAGCAACTTGCTCTTCAGTGACATACTCATCCTCTTCAGAGGAAGAATACTCATCAGAGCTCATGAATGGCAGAAGTAAGTCCAGTGGAATCTCTATGGTCTCATTTTGAGCCTCAGATTCCCATGGTTCCTCATTGGGGAACTCAGTGGAGGTCAGTGCACGCCCATTGAGGTCTTCCTCAGTGGCGTTCACTGCCTCTCCTTCCTCTCCAAATTCGGCCATGTTGATGGCCTTGCACTCTCCTTTTGGATTTTCTTCTGTGTTGCTTGGGAGAGTACTAGGAGGGAGTTTAGTAACTTTCTTGCTCAGCTGTCCCACTTGTGCCTCCAAATTCCTAATGGAGGACCTTGTTTCAGTCATGAAACTTTGAGTGGTTTTGATTAGATCAGAGACCATAGTTGCTAAGTCAGAGGGGCTCTGCTTAGAGTTCTCTGTCTGTTGCTGAGAAGATGATGGAAAAGGCTTGCCATTGCTAAACCTGTTTCTTCCACCATTATTGTTGTTGAAACCTTGTTGAGGTTTCTCTTGATTCTTCCATGAGAAATTTGGGTGATTTCTCCATGAAGAATTATAGGTGTTTCCATAGGGTTCTCCTAGGTAATTCACCTATTCCATTGAAGGGTTCTCAGGATCATATGCTTCTTCTTCAAATGAAGCATCCTTAGTACTGCTTGGTGCATTTTGCATTCCAGACAGACTTTGAGAAATCAAATTGACTTGTTGAGTCAATATCTTGTTCTGAGCCAATATGGCATTCAGAGTATCAATCTCAAGAACTCCTTTCTTCTGATTAGTCCCATTGTTCACAGGATTCCTTTCAGAAGTGTACATGAATTTATTTGCAACCATTTCAATCAACTCTTGAGCTTCTGTAGGCGTCTTCTTCAGATGAAGAGATCCTCCAGCAGAACTATCCAAAGACATCTTGGATAGTTCAGAGAGACCATCATAGAAAATACCTATGATGCTCCATTCAGAAAGCATGTCAGAAGGACATTTTCTGATCAATTGTTTGTATCTTTCCCAAGCTTCATAGAGGGATTCTCCATCCTTCTGTCTGAAGGTTTGGACTTCCACTCTAAGCTTACTCAATTTTTGAGGTGGAAAGAACTTTGCCAAGAAGGCATTGACTAGCTTTTCCCATGAGTCCAGGCTTTCTTTAGGTTGTGAGTCCAACCATGTCCTAGCTCTGTCTCTTACAGCAAAAGCGAATAGCATAAGTCTGTAGACCTCAGGGTCTACCCCATTAGTCTTGACAGTGTCACAGATTTGCAAGAATTCAGCTAAAAACTGATGAGGATCTTCCAATGGAAGTCCATGAAACTTGCAATTCTGTTGCATTAGAGAAACTAATTGAGGCTTAAGCTCAAAGTTGTTTGCTCCAATGGCAGGGATAGAGATGCTTCTCCCATAGAAGTCGGGAGTAGGTGCAGTAAAGTCACCCAGCACCTTCCTTGCATTGTTTGCATTGTTGTTGTTTTCGGCTGCCATGTCTTCTTCTTCTTTGAAGATTTCTGTTAGGTTCTCTATAGAGAATTGTGCCTTAGCTTCTCTTAGCTTTCGCTTCAAGGTCCTTTCAGGTTCAGGGTCAGCTTCAACAAGAATGCCTTTGTCTCTGCTCCTGCTCATATGAAAGAGAAGAGAACAAGAAAATGTGGAGTCCTCTATGTCACAGTATAGAGATTTCTTGAGGTGTCAGAAGAACAGAAAAATAGAAGAAAGAGGTAGAAGAATTCGAACTAAATCAGAGAGAGTTCGAATTGTGCATTGAGAAGGAGTAGTACTCCATAAATAAAAGGATGTGGGAAGAGGGGAAGAGAATTTTCGAAAATTAATTAAAAAGTTTTTAAAATCATTTTGAAAAACACTAATTAATTTTCGAAAATAAGAGTAGGAAAGAAATCAAGTGATTTTTGAAAAAGATTTTGAAATTAGAAATAAAAAAGATTTGATTGAAAACTATTTTGAAAAAGATGTGGTTAAGAAGATATGATTGGTTTTTTTTTTTTTTAAAAAAAATGTGATTGAGAAAATATGATTTGAAAACAATTTTAAAAAGATTTGATTTTAAAAATTAATAACTTGGCTATCAAGAAAAGATATGATTCAAACATTAAACCTTTCTCAACAGAAAAGGTAACATACTTGAAATGTTCAATCAAATCATTAATTGTTAGCAAGTATCTTTAAAAAAAGGAAAGAAATTGATTTTGAAAACATTTGATTGAAAAGATATGATTTGAAAAAAGATTTGATTTCGAAAAACTTTGAAAACTTGAAAAAAAAAATTGATTTGAAAACAAAATCCTCCCCCTTGTGCCATCCTGGCGTTAAACGCTCAGAATGGTGCACATTCTGGCGTTTAACGCCCAATGCACTACCTTTTTGGGCGTTAAACGCCCAACCAGGCACCCTGGCTGGCGTTTAAACGCCAGTCTGTCCTTCTTCACTGGGCGTTTTGAACGCCCAGCTTTTTCTGTGTAATTCCTCTGCTGCATGTTCTGAATCTTCAGTTCCCTGTACTATTGACTTGAAAATAGAACCAAGATCAAATAAACAATGCATTGCAAGACACCAAACTTAAAATTAGACACTAGACTCAAACAAGAAACATAAAATATTTTTGGTTTTTTATGATTTTGAAATTTTTTTGTGCTTTTTCAAAAATTGTATGGAAATAGAAAATAAAAGTTTCAGAATTCTTAATTCGGATTCCAGGAATCATTGCAATGCTAGTCTAAGATTCCGGTCCAGGAATTAGACATGGCTTCACAGCCAGCCAAGCTTTCAAAGAAAGCTTCGGTCCAAAACACTAGACATGGCCAATGGCCAGCCAAGCCTTAGCAGATCATTGCTCCAATAGCAAGATTGATAGAGATCAACAAGCTCTTGTGATGATCAGTTGAAACCTCGGTCCAATAAGATTAGACATGGCTTCTCAGCCAGCCAGATTTCAACAGATTATCATGAAACACTAGAATTCATTCTTAAGAAATCTGAAAAAAAAATACCTAATCTAAGCAACAAGATGAACCGTCAGTTGTCCATACACAAAACAATCCCCGGCAACGGCGCCAAAAACTTGGTGTGCGAAATTGTGATCACTACTTTTCACAACTCAAATAATCCCTAGTAATGGCCCCAAGAACCTGGTGCTCAATACCATGGCATAAACACAACTTTGCATAACTAACCAGCAAGTGCACTGGGTCGTCCAAGTAATAAACCTTACGCGAGTAAGGGTCGATCCCACGGAGATTGTTGGTATGAAGCAAGCTATGGTCACCTTGTAAATCTTAGTCAGGCAGACTCAAATGGGTATAGTGATATACGAATAAAGCATAAAGATAAAGATAGAGGTACTTATGTAATTCATTGGTAGGAACTTCAGATAAGCGTATGAAGATGCCTTCCCTTCCGTCTCTCTGCTTTCCTACTGTCTTCATCCAATCCTTCTTACTCCTTTCCATGGCAAGCTTATGCAAGGGTTTCACCGTTGTCAGTGGCTACCTCCCATCCTCTCAGTGAAAACGTTCCTATGCTCTGTCACAGCATAGGCTAATCATCTGTCGGTTCTCGGTCAGGCCGGAATAAAATCCAGTGATTCTTTTGCGTCTGTCACTAACGCCCCGCCTGCTAGGAGTTTGAAGCACGTCACAGTCATTCAATCATTGAATCCTACTCAGAATACCACAGACAAGGTTAGACCTTCCGGATTCTCTTGAATGCCGCCATCAGTTCTAGTCTATACCACGAAGACTCTGATCTCACGGAATGGCTGGCTCGTTTGTCAGGCGAGCACTCGGTTGTCAGGCGATCAACCATGCATCGTGTATCAGGAATCCAAGAGATATTCACCCAATCTAAGGTAGAACGGAGGTGGTTGTCAGTCACACGTTCATAGGTGAGAATGATGATGAGTGTCATGGATCATCACATTCATCAAGTTGAAGAACAAGTGATATCTTGGACAAAGAACAAGCGGAATTGAATAGAAGAACAATAGTAATTGCATTAATACTCGAGGTACAGCAGAGCTCCACACCTTAATCTATGGTGTGTAGAAACTCCACCGTTGAAAATACATAAGAACAAGGTCTAGGCATGGCCGTGAGGCCAGCCTCCCAATGATCTAAGAACTAGATGTCCAAAGATAGATTGATACCAAGATTTCCAAATACAATAGTAAAAGGTCCTACTTATAGAAAACTAGTAGCCTAGGGTGTACAGAGATGAGTAAATGACATAAAAATCCACTTCCGGGCCCACTTGGTGTGTGCTTGGGCTGAGCAATGAAGCATTTTCGTGTAGAGACTCTTCTTGGAGTTAAACGCCAGCTTTTATGCCAGTTTGGGCGTTTAACTCCCATTTTGGTGCCAGTTCCGGCGTTTAACGCTGGGATTTCTGAGGGTGACTTTGAACGCCGGTTTGGGCCATCAAATCTTGGGCAAAGTATAGACTATCATATATTGCTGGAAAGCCCAGGATGTCTACTTTCCAACGCCGTTGAGAGCGCGCCAATTGGGATTCTGTAGCTCCAGAAAATCCACTTCGAGTGCAGGGAGGTCAGAATCCAACAGCATCTGCAGTCCTTTTCAGTCTCTGGATCAGATTTTTGCTCAGGTCCCTCAATTTCAGCCAGAAAATACCTGAAATCACAGAAAAACACACAAACTCATAGTAAAGTCCAGAAAAGTGAATTTTAACTAAAAACTAATAAAAATATACTAAAAACTAACTAGATCATACTAAAAACATACTAAAAACAATGCCAAAAAGCGTACAAATTATCCGCTCATCACTCTCCTTCACCCTCACCCATCTCTCCCTCTCTCGTTTTCTATCTCTCTCGCTCTCTATCTCTCTCGCTCTCTCTCCCTCTATCTCTCTCCCTCCGTCCCGCTATCTATCTCCCTCTCTCTCTCTCCCTCTCTCTATCTATCTCTCTCTCTCGCTCTCTCTCTCTCTATTGCTCTCTATCTCCCCCTCTCTCTCTCTCTCTATCTCTCTCTCTCTCTCTCATGGTGTAAAGTGTTTTATACAATTTTACTATCACATTCATTTTTTTGGATGAATATTCGTGCAGTCAATTTGATAGTAATTTTTGCTAATGTGATATTATATGGTTAGACGCATATGTAAAACAGTTTCACATTGATAGTAAACAAAAGTTTACGTTCTCGCCCAATTAGATCTATCCTTTGAATGGTCATTCACAAGGGATCGACATCAACGAAAACAATAATCATCTTTAGTAATGTAGCGTTACGTAATTAGATATATGTGTGAAATTGCTTGACACCTATAGCACATATCAAAAATAAGTTTTTCTTAAGATACTTGATAATTTTACAAAAAAATGTGAAAACGTGTGTTATTAGTAACACTTGTATGGTATCATAAAAATTTTACGAATTAGAATTTTTTGTTATAAGTGTAATAATTGTTTTAATTATTTTTTTAAAGATTTATTTTTTAATTTATTACTTTTTATTCTTAACTAATTTGTTTGTAGTCCAAATAAATTTATATACTCATGATTTTTTTGAACAAAACCAACCATAAAAAGAAGATTCTGAAAAAAATCATTCTGTATCGAGTTAAGAAATTTAATGTTATTTAAATTAATGTTAGTTAAAAGCATTTATTTATAATTTATTAAGTTGGATAATTTACTTATTGAGTCGGTTTTGTTCATAACTAAAATTTTTATTAGCGATCAACCTTTGTCAAAACGTTTTTTTTTTCGTAGCCAAATAAACAATTCACGAGTCGGAGTATTGATCTTTGTTTTTTCTTTCTAAATTTATTTTAGCTGAAATCTATTGTTTCAAAAAGTATTATGACAATAGATACAGCAAAATACACAGTTGGTTGCGGAAGACTTGGCAAATTTATTGTGATGGAGCCAACAAATTTAGTCTTCTACCCATTTAAATCATGTGTCATCCACAGATTGAATGTTTCACTTTAGCCACCTTAGCCATGAATTCTCTGCATACACTAGAGACGTCACATATATATATATCAAAGTGAAATCACAGCAAATAGTGACGTCAGTTTATATATATTCTAACTAGCTACCTGCAAATAAAAGTAACATTCTCATAATCATTTATGTACACAGTCTACGATCACCTAAAAAAATTATTTGTCAATCCAGATGTGGTCGGTTGCACATAAAACCGCAGAAGAATGGCAATATGAAAAAAATCTGACAAATTTACTGCCAGTTTGTCTATTAACAAGGAGAATAAACCCAAAAAAAAATAAAAACAAATGCCATCAAAAGTACGAAGACAGCCAATGATTCATATGGTGCGGACAAATATGAGGCATCACAACACATTTTCTGTGCAGAACTAAACTCCGGTGGATGCCGCCGATTAGGCCTTCTTGGCCGATTTGTACCAGGCTTTCTGACCGCGCAACTGGTCTTTCATGAATGCAATCTCCTCTTCCATCTGGAACAGACGTTCCGGAAGGCACAACCTTGCCTCCTGCTGCAGCTCAACCACGCGTTCCTTGTACCGCTGGGCAACCTGAAAATTAAAGTCCCAAACCTTGGTTCCCGTCTCAATCAGCAGTACCTCCAGGGCGACGAATGTCGCGTCTTGCCTTGCGACATAGTCGTCGGTCGAATACCCCCCCGGATGCGGCGAAGTTTACACCGCTCGGGGTGTTAAACACGTGGACTCCGTAGCCGTGGTGCACCTTATCCCCCACACGAGCCGAGAACAGGGGAAAAAATCAGGCGGTCCCACGCTGATTTTGGCGCATACTACATTCAGTTTTTCCTCCAGATCATCCACAATAACGAACTCGTTGGGGTCCCAAGCGGGGGCAAAATCTACGACGACAGAAAAAGATCATGTCAGAAAGCAGAAAATCAAGGACGGGGAAGACCGTTTAAGGAGACCGTTGGTCGAAAACCATGGTAGAAAGGCAGAGAGCGTACCTATGTCAACCTCTTCGAGGTCATCATCGTCCGCTCCATCACCGACGCTCCATTCGCCTGCCACAGCATCTTTTCCGGGCACTGATGCCTCCAAGGGCTCACCTTTGCAGAATCCGGAGAAAGGTTCTATCTTGTGAAATGATGAAGGCCGTTAGGGATCCAGCGGCCGTTACTATACTTCAACCGTGTGACTATTGTTTGCCGAAACGTTCTGCAAGGGGGTTGCTATACTTCAACCGTGTGAATATTGTTTGCTGAAACGTTCCGTATGGGGGGATGATTTGGTGTCACGCGCAGGGGGCTTTAATAAAAGTTGCACATCCAGCTCGCCAAGTGAAACGTCACACCCGTAGTAGTGGGCCACACGGCGTTCGGCTGAACGAGGAAGCGGTTGGAGTAAATGTAGTAATTTATCTCCATCGGTTATCGAGCTCTAACTCAAGTTACTAGATGTGCTTCTTCACCTGGACCAAGAAGATGTCGAAGAGTTAGACCATCTCCAGTAGGGAACTCATCCCAGTTCTTGTTTATGGCCCACCTATCATAAAAAGTAACTCCACATCAGTTTTTGCGTCATAAACAGTAAATAGAAACTCAAAGCATCTCTCTCTTTTCCATTTGGAGGAACTAATTTTAGTCCCTGTTGTGGTCCCACTTAATTAATTAATTAAAATACTTAAAATTAATGTAATTAATTTTTTTTGAATAATATAATTTAAATTTATAAATTTAAAATAATTTACTATTAAAAGATATTAATATTAAATAAAATTCATATATAACAATAACACACAATATATAATTCGAAATTATTAATTAAATATAATAATATAATTAATATACACTATTAATTTAATTACTTATATTAATTATGATTTAAATAATTAATATAATTATTAAATAGAGTTATAGTTAATTATTATAATTATTAATAAATTAAATATAATTTTATTATTAAATAAATTAAATATAAATTAAATATTATTAATAATTTTATTCATAACATATTCTATAACATTGTTAGTTATTTTATTATTTTCATGTTATTTAATTTTTTTTTTTAAATTAAGTGCCACATGTTAACATTTTATTGATTATAATGAAAACAAAGCAAGGCCTTGTTCAGACGGACTTGCTTGCTTTAAAACATGTGCTGAAACTCAAATTTATATTGCTCCAATGGTTGTCCTTCAGCTTTTGTCAGAACGGGTCCTTCATTCCCTTGCCGTTGGAGATGCTCTTAGAGCAACTCCAATGGGTGAGTCAACAAAGTGGGCCCATTCACATAATTCAAGGGAGAAGAGTTCTTCTTTCGAGAGACTCTTGGCAGCCAATGATATCTTGCCATACGACAAGTTGCCTTTAAAATAAATAATTATATTAAATTATAATTAAATAAATAGTATATTAAATAATTATATTAAATAATTAAATAATATTTATTTTTGTCATAATTATAATAACTAATTAAATTAATTAATCATATTTTTATGATATTACTGATTTCTACTAAGTATCCTAATAATAATTAAGTCGTAATTAATTTAGGAATAATTATAACAATTATTTAGATTAAATAATTAAACTTCTATTTAATGAAAATCAAAACTTCAAAACTTTACACTACCGAATCGGAGTCGGATGCAGAGGAGAAGTTCGAGCTATATTTAAATTAGAAATTATTCTAGAGCATCCATGGTGCTGTATGAATTGAAATTGTAAATTAATCTAAAGCATCGATGGTACTGTATGAGACTGTACGAGGCAAGATTAACTGTACTAATTAAAGATAAAGAACACTGATATTTATAAAAGTACTTACTTACACGTCATACAACTATGTCATGTACAAAAAATTAAGTCTAGGAGTTCTAACATGTCAACAGATAAAGTTTTTGGCAAATCAGGAAAGGCAATCCAAAATAACATGGTCAGCTTGGTAATCAACCCAGTTTGATTCACTCAAAGTCAACAAATTGGACCAACAGCTCCACGTCTGGGTTGGTGCTGGAGATCTCAAACACGGCCAGCTTCTCCTCAGTTATGTTGTACTTGCGCAAGAAATCCACCCACCCTCCACTGATGGCGCCACAATTGCGCCTTCTATTGCCCCCGTATCTGCCGTAGACCGCCCGGACGGAAATGTCCCCTGCACGCAGGGTGACAATAACATAATCGCTGAAGGCCTTTCCAAAGTGAGGCACATTTGGCTGGACAAACCAAAAACGAGAATGAGATATACTCAAAGGCATGTTTAACATGAATGCAATGTGCATGAAGTCAACCAAAATGAAACAGCCACCACTGATGATGGCAGTATGAACAGTTAGCATGCAATTGGGTGCTTCTTTCCTAATAAATTGGAATTTAAGAAAAACAAAAAAGACATTACCAACATATTTGTCTAATGAATTTTAACTCAACAACTGCTCCACCACATAGCTAACCATTAACAACTAAGCAACAGCAGGACACAGAAGATGTGGACCACGTACAATGGCACATAGGGCAACAAAAATAAGGAGCAACTGAAGAACAACACTTAATGTCGACCACCTAGGCCGCCACATTACCTTCAATAGAGGGAACAACAGGGGAACAAAATAGATAATGTGGACTGGTGCACGAAATTGCAATAACACTTTTGCAATCCCGCACAACTAACCAGCAAGTGCACTGGGTCGTCCAAGTAATACCTTGCGTGAGCAAGGGTCGATCCCATGGAGATTGTCGGCTTGAAGCAAGCTATGGTTATCTTGTAAATCTTAGTCAGGATATCAGAAATTATCAGGATTGATTGTAAAAAGCAAAAGAGCATGAAAAAGGTACTTGTTTTGCAGTAATGGAGAATAGGCTGAGGCTTTGGAGATGCTCCATCTTCCGAATCTCTGCTTTCCTACTGTCTTCTTCATCAAACACGCAAGGCTCCTTCCATGGCAAGCTGTATGTAGGGTTTCACCATTGTCAGTGGCTACCTCCCATCCTCTCAGTGAAAATACGTCCCTGATGCACTGTCACAGCATAGGCTAATCATCTGTCGGTTCTCAATCAGGCCGGAATAGAATCCAGTGATTCTTTTGCGTCTGTCACTAACGCCCCGCCCTCAGGAGTTTGAAGCACGTCACAGTCATTCAGTCATTGAATCCTACTCAGAATACCACAGACAAGGTTTAGACCTTCCGGATTCTCTTGAATGCCGCCATCAGTTCTAGCTTATACCACGAAGATTCCGATTAAAGAATCCAAGAGATAACTACTCAATCTAAGATAGAACAGAGGTGGTTGTCAGGCACATGTTCATAGTTGAGAATGATGATGAGTGTCACAGATCATCACATTCATCCGGGTTAAGAGCAAGTGATATCTTAGAATGGAAGCAAGCATGATTGAATAAGAAACAGTAGTAATTGCATTAATCCATCAAGACACAGCAGAGCTCCTCACCCCCAACCATGGGGTTTAGAGACTCATGCTGTGGAAGGTACACAAGAAACGTGTAAAAAATGTCATGAGGTCATAAGGTACGGATACAATGTCAAAAGATCCTATAAATAGTAAAACTAGTGTCCTAAGGTTTACAGAAATGAGTAAATGACAGAAAAATCCACTTCCGGGCCCACTTGGTGTGTGCTTGGGCTGAGCAATGAAGGAATTTCGTGTAGAGACCTTTTCTGGAGTTAAACGCCAGCTTTCATGCCAGTTTGGGCGTTTAACTCCAAATTTTATGCCAGTTCCGGCGTTTAACGCTGGAATTTCTGTAGGTGACTTTGAGCGCCGGTTTGGGCCATCAAATCTTGGGCAAAGTATGAACTATTATATATTGCTGGAAAGCCCAGGATGTCTACTTTCCAATGCCGTTGAGAGCGCGCCAATTGGGCTTCTGTAACTCCAGAAAATCCACTTCGAGTGCAGGGAGGTCAGAATCCAACAGCATCTGCAGTCCTTTTCAGTCTCTGGATCAGATTTTTGCTCAGGACCCTCAATTTCAGTCAGAAAATACCTGAAATCACAGAAAAACACACAAACTCATAGTAAAGTCCAGAAAAGTGAATTTTAATTAAAAACTAATAAAAATATACTAAAAACTAACTAAAAGATACTAAAAACCTACTAAAAACAATGCCAAAAAGCGTACAAATTATCCGCTCATCACAACACCAAACTTAAATTGTTGCTTGTCCCCAAGCAACTGAAAATCAAAATAGGATAAAAAGAAGAGAATATACTATAGACTCCAAAATATCAAAGAAACATAGCTCCAATTAGATGAGCGGGACTAGTAGCTTTTTGCCTCCGAACAGTTTTGGCATCTCACTCTATCCTTTGAAGCTCAGAATGATTGGCATCTATAAGAACTCAGAACTCAGATAGTGTTATTGATTATCCTAGTTAAGTATATTGATTCTTGAACATAGCCAGTGTATGAGTCTTGGCTGTGGCCCAAAGCACTCTGTCTTCCAGTATTACCACCGGATACATACATGCCACAGACACATAATTGGGTGAACCTTTTTAGATTGTGACTCAGCTTTGCTAAAGTCCCCAATTAGAGGTGTCCAGGGTTCTTAAGCACACTCTTATTGCTTTGGATCACCACTTTATTTCTTTCTTTTTCTTTTTCTTTTTCTTTTTTTTTCGAATTTTTTTTTTTTTGCTTTTTCTTGCTTCAAGAATCAAATTGATGATTTTTTCAGATCCTCAATAACAGTTCTCTTTCTCCTCATTCTTTCAAGAGCCAACAAATTTAACATTCTTAAAACAACAAATTCAAGAGACATATGCACTGTTCAAGCATTCATTCAGAAAACAAAAAGTATTGTCACCACATCAAACTAATTCAACTAGTTTCAGAGATAAATTTCGAAATCCTGTACTTCTTGTTTTTTTGTGATTAAAGCATTTTTCTTTTAAGAGAGGTGATAGATTCATAGGACATTCATAACTTTAAGGCATAAATTTTATTAATTATGAACTAAGAACAAGACTCAGAAATTAAATATAAGATGAAACTAAAAATAGAAAAAAAAACGAAATAATATAAAAAAAACGAAAAAGAATAGGCTCCTAATGATAGAGGTTTTCACAGAGTTAGGACTCAACAACCTTGATTTTGAGAAGTGGATGCTCCCTCAGCTTGAGAGGAGAGCTTTTGGCGTTTCATCTCTTGAATTTCACGCCCCTGCTTCTCTTGCTCCTTCCATTGTCTTCTTGGTGATTGAATGTTCAATGGGTATGAATTCATCTTCTTCTATCTTCACCCCAGCCTCTTTACAAAGCAAGGAGATCAAGCTTGGGTAAGCCAATTTGGTTACAGTGGAATTCCTATTTGCAATTGTGTAGATCTCACAGGCAATCATATGATGAACCTCCACTTCTTTTCCAAGCATAATGCAATGAATCATCATTGCTCTCTTGATGGTGACCTCAGAACGGTTGCTAGTGGGCAATATGGAGCGCCCAATGAAGTCTAGCCAACCTCTTGCAATTGGCTTGAGGTCTCCCCTCTTGAGTTGGTTTGGGACACCCTTTGAATTGGTTATCCACTTAGTCCCAGGGAGGCATATGTCCTCTAGAACTTGATCCAACCCTTTATCTACTCTCACCATCCTCCTATTAAAGGAATCAGGATCATCTTGCAGTTGAGGCAACTTGAAGATTTCTCTTATTTTGTCCAGATGGAAGTATATAACTTTCCCTCTGACCATAGTTCTATAGGTATGGTAAGCAGTTCCAGTCATTCTCTGCTTATCTGTTAGCCACAGATTTGAGTAGAATTCCTGAACCATGTTCCTTCCAACCTTTGTCTCAGGATTGGTTAGAACTTCCCATCCTCTGTTTCGAATTTGCTCTTGGATCCCCGGATATTCATCTTCTTTCAGATCAAATTTCACTTCCGGGATCACTGACCTCAGACCCATTATTTTGTGATAATGGTCTTCATGTTCTTTAGTTAAGAACTTCTCTTGATTCCAAAGATTCTTTGGATTATTCTCTTTCTTGCCTCTTAAATTGGTTTGTTTTCCCTTAGGAGCCATGATATTGATGAATCTTGGCTTAGTGATCACGGAAAAGCACACCAAACTTAGAGGTTTGCTTGTCCTCAAGCAAAAGAAAAGAAAGAAGAGAGAGAAAGAAAGAGGAAATTCGAATGGTGTGGGTAAAGGGGGTTCCAAACGTGAATTTATAAGGGAGGGGAGAAGAGATTTCGAAAAAAAAAACAAAAATTTGAAAGGAGATTTGAGAAGATATGAAAAGAAATTGAGAAAAGGGTGAGTTTTTGAAGAAGATTTGTGATTAATTTGAAATAGATTTGAAGAATGGTTTTGATTTGTGAAGATTTGAAAGTGAATGATGAAAGGTTGAAGTGCATTTATGTAGAAGAGTATGGTTAAAAAGAGGAAAGTTTGAAAAAATTTGAGTTGAAAACAAAAATGTGGTCCCCCCACCTTTCTGGCGTTAAACGCCCAGAATGGCACCCATTCTGGCGTTTAACGCCCATTTGCTACCCCTTTTGGGCGTTTAACGCCCAGCCAGGTGCCCTGGCTGGCGTTAAACGCCAGAAATCCTTTGTCACTGGGCGTTTTTCCAAAACGCCCAGGATGCTGCACACCTGGCGTTAAACGCCCAGAATGGTGCCCATTCTGGCGTTTAACGCCCAAAATGGTACCATTACTGGCGTTAAACGCCCAGAATGGTGCCCATTCTGGCGTTTAACGCCCAAAATGCCCCTTACTGGCGTTTTTTCGCCAGTAAGCTCATTTTCTCTGCTTTTTGAGCTGAATCCTTCTGTAACTCTGTGAATTCCTTCATTTTTTGATACTTGCCTCTGTAAGAACAATTCATACAACTTCCTAATGACTGGGTTGCCTCCCAGCAAGCGCTTCTTTACTGTCTTTAGCTGGACTTTCACTGAGAATCATTCAAGTCTCAGTTTTGAGCACTCCTGCTCAAAATTTCCTTCAAGATAGTGCTTGATTCTCTGTCCATTTACAATGAACTTTCTGTCAGAATCAGTATCCTGAAGCTCAACATATCCATATGGTGAGACTCCTGTAATCACATACGGACCCCTCCACCGGGATTTGAGTTTTCCTGGAAACAATTTGAGCCTGGAGTTGAAGAGCAGAACTTTTTGTCCTGGCTCAAAGACTCTGGTTGACAATCTCTTGTCATGCCACTTCTTTGCCTTTTCCTTATAAATTTTTGCATTTTCAAAGGCATTGAGTCTGAACTCCTCTAGCTCATTTAGCTGGAGCAGTCTTTTCTCATCAGCTAACTGTGCATCCATGTTTAGGAATCTGGTTGCCCAGTAGGCTTTATGTTCCAGTTCCACAGGCAAATGACAGGCCTTCCCATACACCAGTTGGTATGGAGAGGTTCCTATAGGAGTCTTGAATGCTGTTCTGTATGCCCACAGAGCATCATCCAAGCTCTTTGCCCAATCCTTTCTCCGGGCTATCACAGTCCGTTCTAGGATTCTTTTTAGCTCTCTGTTAGAGACTTCAGCTTGCCCATTTGTCTGTGGATGATACGGAGTTGCCACTTTATGGCTGATTCCATATCTAACCATAGCAGAGTATAGCTGTTTATTGCAGAAATGAGTGCCCCCATCACTGATTAGCACTCTGGGGATGCCAAACCTGCTGAAAATGTTTTTCTGGAGGAATTTCAGTACAGTCTTGGTATCATTAGTGGGTGTAGCAATTGCTTCTACCCACTTAGATACATAGTCCACTGCCACCAGAATGTAAGTGTTTGAGTATGATGGTGGGAATGGTCCCATGAAATCAATTCCCCATACATCAAACAATTCTATCTCTAATATCCCTTGTTGAGGCATGGCATATCCGTGAGGCAGGTTACCAGCTCTTTGGCAACTGTCACAGTTACGCACAAACTCTCGGGAATCTTTATAGAGAGTAGGCCAGTAGAAGCCGCACTGGAGAACTTTAGTGGCTGTTCGCTCACTTCCAAAATGTCCCCCATACTGTGATCCATGGCAGTGCCATAGGATCCTTTGTGCTTCTTCTCTGGGTACACATCTGCGGATCACTCCGTCAGCACATCTCTTAAAGAGATATGGTTCATCCCAAAGGTAGTACTTGGCATCTGAAATTAATTTCTTTCTTTGCACACTGCTGTACTCCTTGGGTATGAACCTTACAGCTTTATAATTTGCAATGTCTGCAAACCATGGAGCTTCCTGGA